>NC_057693.1:8093042-8098042 GCF_014466175.1 Vespula pensylvanica
ATAAAGGGTGTCGAGAACCGTGACACGGGAACGATGTCCAAGATAATTTCATGATTGCCTTAGGGCTTCAATTACATCCTTGACACGGACCGCATGGAATCTCAAGATTACGTTTCCCTACTTCCTTTGTACTCCTCTCTTGTTGGAGTTCGTCTCACCCTTTCTCTCTATCTATCTCGCTAGCATCTTTCTCTCTCTTTCTCTCTCTCTTTTACTTTTTTTTTCTCTCTCTTTCCTTCTCTCTCTCTCTCTCTCTCTCTCTCTCTCTCTCTCTGCCTCTTTTTCTTTCTCTTAATCTCTCTTTCTCTCTGTCTATCCATCTCTTTCTTTTTCTCTGTTTGGACGACCAAGTCGGACGCTCCCATTTATAGTCCGATCTGGTCCAAGCTTCTTGGCAGCAATGTTCTCTCGTTCGACTCGAATGAGCTCTGATTCTTCCGAACATTCTTCCGATCAATCGTGTAGAATCCTAGAAAATGAATCCCCAGATATTTTCTATGGGAATCAAAAATATTTCTATGTAGGAAATAAACAGACTTTTATATTAATTTCGTTGGTAGGAAAATGATTTCGTCGAAAATTCTATCTTGTGATTATTGGAATAATCGTGTTAATTTTGTTTCGAACGAGTGAAATATATAAATTACTTCAGCATCGATGCTTATAGTTTTGAAAACTAATAAAGGTTGAATCGTAGAAAAAGAGAATAAAAGGAAGAAAAAAAAAGAAAGAAAGAAAGAGATAAATTTTCATTGAAAATTAATTACTTTCGATGATCGAGATACATAGATACATAAGTACATACATATATCTTTCTTTTTCTAAATTTTCGATGAATTAAACGAATATAATGTCCGATTGTAGATTATTCGAACGTAACAAATGTTATCTACCTATAGAATATTCGCGTAAGCATTTATCTATAATATTATAAAAAGATATATTGGAATTAAATTTATTAACAAAAAAGATTTAATCGAATATCCTCGTTGCCTCTAATAATCGAGTTAATTTATTTCGACCGTAAAGAATATAAATTAAACTATCGTCGACGACAATAACAACAACGAAAAAAAAAAAAAAAAAGAAAAGGAAAATTAACGAGGTAAAGAAAATAAAAAATTAACAATTCGTAGAAGGAAAGAAAAGGAAAGAAAAAAAAAAACAAACAAAAAAACAGAAAAATCCCTATTGAAAAATTAATTAATTTCGATAATCCGTAATAAGTATACATAGCATTGTTCCTGAATTTTAGATGAATTTCAACGAAAATTGTTCGATCGTATTCACCGATGTACCTACGTATGTATGTACGTATTATTCGAATGTAACGAATGTTGTTCATTCAGTTTTGCCCATATAAACGCTTAAGTATTTATCTACGATATTATATAAACAAAATATATTGAAATTAAATCGAACAGTAGCGTTAACGTTCGTTGTACGTTCGTTCGTCATTTCGACCAATAATGCTTCCCTTTTTGTCGTCCACCTGGTTCCACGTGTTTTCATCAAGTATTTCTCACAAGAGCACGCTCGCTAAAGTTTATCATAGCTTGCACACCGTGGATGCAACAACATATAGCCTCCATCATAATCTACTTTATCGATTTTGTACTGGGACAAAGGCTTTCATCCCTCCGTATCTCTATCTCTCTCTCTCTCTCTCTTTTCTATCTCTCTTTCTCTCCCTTTCCCTCTCTCTCTCTCTCCCTCTTTCTCTCTCATTTCTTTCTCTTTTTATCCATACCTCTAGCTCACCCATCTCTTCACTTTTTCTCTCACAATATGTACACACACACATACACACACAAAGTTACTCTCTTATCTGTTAAAAAATATTGAAATAATTTCTACGTCGTTAATATTCGACTTGGAAAACAAGATAAGTATATACATGTACATATATGTATTTTGCAAATCACGATAAGATACATATTATAAAGTGATAAAAATAGAACAAGGAATAAAAAAAAAAAAAAAAGAAAACGAAAGAAATTCTATTCGAAAGATATTAGTCGCGTGGAAATGTACTCGAGAGTATAAGAGATTATTACATTTCTTTTTCTTTATTTTTTTTTTTTTGATCGGATCGATCAAAGCTAGGATTAATGACGAGGACCGATCGGTCACTCGTAAGCTCGTTCCAACGCATTAACGATGCCTTTAAATCCTCAGAAAAGTATATGCCGGACGATGGGGAAATCGTGTAGTTCGTTGGATCCATAAGCCATATCTTTTAGAGTGAGGCTAATAGATCCTAGGGAAAAAGTGAGATCATAGTAGAAGGTAAAAGGGAAGTACAAGAAGAAGGAGAAGAAAAGGAAGGACGGGTTATTCTTGGCCTCATTCTTGTATCTCTCTCTTTCTCTCTCTTTCTTTCTCTCTCATTCGTTCTCTTTCATTCTCTTTTCCTTACGTAGTCGATGGATCACCGATCTAAGTGCACTAAATGTCTTCCATTCCCGGAAGCAAGTTATTATGCGGCCAACTGCACGGTAACTTTTTTCACATAAAATACATTTATCAAGAAGGACGCCATTGCCAGGAGGCACATGGTGGAGTAGCATCTTAGTTGAAAAAAGTAAACTGCTGAGAATGACTTCTCTCTTATTCTTTTACACACACATACACATATGTATATTAACATTCACATTATCTCTATCTTTATTAATATTTCATCTCGAAAAATATACACCTTATTTCTTTTCTGTTCTTTGATTATTTTTTCTTCTCTTTATTATCAACGGTTAATGAGATCCTACCTTTTTTCATTTTCTTTTTGTCCTCTCTCTCTCTCTCTCTCTTTTTTTCTTTTCTTTTTGTCTACTCCGTCGCACAAAGAAATTATTTCTAATTAGAGAAATTATGTCTGTCTGTTTCTTTTTCTTTTTTTTTTTGGGAGCGGGGTGAGGAAAGAGGAATCTAACAGACTGTCATCGTTAGATGCAATGTTTGACAAATGTTTTCGTACGTTTCGTCGTTAACGACGAATGCGACGAATGACGAATGCATTTCAGAACGATTCTAATTATGTGATAAGCTTGATTGCTGAAAGGAGAAACAATGTAAAAGCAAGCGAGTATAAAATGAAAGAGAAAGTGAGATAGAGATAAGGAGAGGAAGAGAGAGAGAGAGAGAGAGAGAGAGAGAGAGAGAGAGAAAAGAGGGTAAATGTAGAAACGAGGAACAAAGTACGCCTTTCTCACGTGATTAGCCACTTTGTGAAAGAAAAAAAAAGAAAAAAGAAGTAACGAGAGGTAAGAAGGAATGGAACGGCTCCGTTGAGAACATCAACGAGATCTTTACTATATAGGTAGGGTAAGGAAAAATAATTAATCTACCCTTCTCTCAGTCAGTCTGTAATAGTACGACGCCTTTGCCGTGTATCGTCGCTTTCGTACGTTCGAGAGACCGTGATAAAGGGTACAAAGAGGTCTCCTTCTCATTCGACGTCTCGAAGGAGTAAAAGGAACTGAACGGACACGTTAATTACATTATCCTATGTGAGTCATAAAGACAGAGTAGAAAGATTATACAAGAGTAACTATATAAGTAATTATTAAATATCTCTTTTCTACGAAACTTCTTTTTATATTCATAATTTTTTGTAACGTAGATTTTTATGTCTATGTGCGTACGTGTATGTATGAACGAGATAATATTCTTTTTTATAATTTTATTCTTAATATCTTTTTGCATTTTTAAAAGGAGTCATATTTCAGAGGTGACATAAGGGAAAGAGTTATGCGAGTCGTAAGTGAATCGTTTTACACAATGTGAAACATTTAAATATGAGGACGTCATTTTAAAAAGACTTGAACAAAAAAAGAAATATTCTTTGAAGTCAGTTTTATTTAAAAAGACAATTTTTCTTCTAATTAATATATTATAATAAATTAATGTGCGTGTGTGTAGGTATTCAGTGATACATTTTTAGAATCTTTTTAATAATTTTAAAATTTTTCGAATAAGCGACACAAGCGAGAGAGTCATGCTAATTATTAAGGAATTGTATCATTTAAATAAGAAAGCTTGCTATTAAGTTAATTTGTTAAAGAAAAAAGAAAAAAGAAAAAATAAAGAAAAGAAAAAAAAAACATGATAATGCTTGCCTTTAATCAACGATAATTTTGAAAGAAATGTTACAATTAGTTGAAGGTTTGAAAAAAGAAAATAAACTACTATATAGTTAATTATCGTCGAAAGTAAAGTAAGTTTAGCGAGAAATTATGCTCGTTAGAGTCAGGTACGCAAAATGGGCCGATTAGTTGTCGCGTAAACGTGATCGCCATGTTAAGTTTAACTCTCGATAAGTTAGGAAGTTCTTCTTAGGAAAACATTCAACAAATCTCGTTTATTTGATGAGAAAGTTCGAAAAGCCGGTCAGTGCGAAGACTAACGAGAAGAGATCGGTATCCGGATTCTCTCTACAAACAGGAATAACTTTCCGACCTTTCGATCTCTCTACGTTGTGTTTGACTTCGAAAAATCATCTCGCGTTTCTTTTTTCCTTTGTTTTTTTTTCTCTTACCTTTTCTCTCAGTAAATTTTTTATTTTCACAACGAAATCGTTAGAACGAAATGCAATCTACATATTTTTAATCGTCTCAATGATATTACGAACTTTATAAATTATTAGAGTTATTATTTTAATATAATAATAATAATAATAATAATAATAATAATAATAATAATAATAATAATAATAAATAGATAATAAGATTAACATGCAGTAATGGCAACAAAGCCATCAAGGCATTAAAATGTCGATTAATTAATGGAAGACGACATATGCCGCATCCAAAACCATAAATGTCTGTGGATTATGTTCGATAATGTACCAAAAGCTTTAGAGAAACGCTGTTATAATGTTGAATAAAAGAAGTGAAATATTAATTAGCCCGATAAGACAAAACGGATTGATAATGAATTTTCTGTGATTGATATGAAAGTAAAGAAAAAATATAAATAATGTATCGTGATATATTTCTAAATGA
>NC_057693.1:8100542-8111380 GCF_014466175.1 Vespula pensylvanica
AGCACGTAGGGTGCTAGTATAGCGTTTTGGATGTGTTTGCCCTACCGGAACCAAGTAAGAGGGAATGAGAGAAAGAGAGAGAGAGAGAGAGAAAAGATCAGACAAAGAGATGGAAAGAGAGAGAAAGAGAGAGAAAGAGAGAGAGAGGGAGACAAAGAGAATGTAGAATCTTTACGAAGCTGATTACGGTGTCTTCCTCGTGTCCTCCTTTCTCGATAGGATTAGAAATCTTAACCTCTATTGCGTGGAGCATTAACTGACTCGCAAATTGATCCTTCGAAGCAATTTCTAAGGTCGAAGTAGTAGTAGCTACGTTCGCGTTACGTGCAGAACTCTGACTAAGGATAAACGGTATACTTCTTCGTCGTTAAATATTGTCTTCCTTTCTCTTCCTTTCCATTCCTTTTTTTTTCTCTTTTTTTTTCTTTTCTTTTACGTTTCTTTCCTTCCTTCCTTTCTTCTTTTCTTCCTTTTTTCTTTTCTTCGCTTTCTTTCTAGATTAAAGCTAAGCTAAAGATAAGTTAGATTATCATTTCGCGTTAGATATATTTGAAGATTTTTTTTTATTATTTTTGAGGATGTATTTACTTACTGATATTTTTTCTTCTTTTCTTCTTTTTATTTCATTTTATTTCTTTGACTGTTGTTAACTGCGGGTATATGAAAAGAGAAAAAAATTAATCTCGATGTTCGTATTAACGTTGTATATTTCTTTTCTTTTCTTTCTTTCTTTCTTTCTTTCTTCTTCTTTTCTTTATTTCTTTTTATTATTTAGTAAATATTCAAATAATCAAATAATCAGAATGGATGATGCGCGTAATCCTCTTGAAGTAATACAAAATCTCGATCAATGCTAACAATTAAGTGGTAATAAGAAAATTGTGCATACTTATATTGTATTTTGTGAAATATTTTTGTTTCTCTTTTTCTTTTTTTCTTTTCTTTTCTGTCTTTTTTTTTTTGTCGAACTGGGGACATGAAAATGACGATTGAAAAAAAGAAACGAAAAGGGAGGAGGAGAGAGAGAGAGAGAGAGAGAAAACGAAACGTGGGTGGACGCAAACGAAACGAAACGAGAACTAGAACGAGAACGAAGCAGCTCAGTGGTCGTGTCTACTGCAAAAAACATTCCCTGTTTTTGCACTTTTCCTCGGCTCGAGTGAGAAACGCTAATGCGTTTCCGGATCGTAAACTATGTTATTTGCAGGAGACGCATGTGTGACTCGATTACTCACAAACGTGTCCTTCCTTCCTCTCTTGTTACCCTTTTAAACGCATTTTTTTCTCTTTTTCTTTTTTATTATTGTTATCAAGACTATTACGCATATTTTATATTTGCATCTTATTTATTATTAAATTATCAATATTTATTACTAAACTATAAATATACGTAGTATTCGTGTCTAGATAGATATATAAAATATATATATATATATATATATATATGTATACATATATGTATATATAATTATTATATTTACGATAAAGACAATGAAAGAATTTTTTTTTATTTATTATTGGTATCAAGAAGATCACATATATTTTATCTGTCTTATCTATTTTTTATTAGGTTTATAAATATCTCGATATTATTCCGAAATTTTATTCATATAATTATTATGTTTGATTTGTTTAAGTATTTGTTTTGTTTTTTAATAACGAAATATAGTCGAATTGTTCTCTTTCTTTCTCTCTCTCTCTCTTTCTTTTTTTAATTTTGTTGAATTTAACGTCGTCGTCGAAAATAGTAGGAAATAGGAAGAAGTATAAGATAAAGGTTGAAAATGATATTATAAAGATAAGAAAGAAAGGACTCCAGAGACTAAGAAAGGAAAAATATCGAAGAACAAACCTTCGACTTTTTTCACACACACACACACATATATATATATTTGTGTATGTGTGTCTATATATATATATATATATATATATATATATATATATATGTATAGAACACGAGTTTCTTCATATAGAGTTATTTTATCGGCAGGGAACGCTGATAAACTATCGAGGGACGTTCGATAATAAAACAATACAGTAAGAAAAGCTTTTTCTTTTCTCATTCGTGCGAAAAATAATAACCTATCGATATTACGACCTAGTTGAGTTCAATGATCGAACGCGATGTCTTTTCTATTCTTTTCTATATTTCTTTTTTTTTTGTTTTTTGTTGTTTTTTTTTTTAATTGACACATATGCATGCAAACATACACATACACACACACGCACACACACACATACATACAAGGTGAGTCACTTAGTAATAAAATATCTTGGTTATATTCTGACGACAGAAAAATATGTTCTGAGGAAGAATAAATTTGATTCGATGGGATTGTATATACCTTGTTATATATCTATATATATACAATATACTGTCCAGTATACGATGATATATGTAAGGATGAAAATTTTTCCCTGAATATCATATTTTTCCAAAACATGAGTGTTATCGACCTTTTTTCCTTTTTCTTTTTCTTTCTTTCTTTCTTTCTTTCTTTCTTTTCCTCATAGCAAGATCATAAAGAAGATCAAGGCGAATTCGAAAGTGTCTTAAATTTTTACGATAGAAAAAATATGTTCTCAAGAAGGTTAAATTTCATACGGAAGGATTATATATTACTTTGTTCTATCTATATAGACAATATACTGTCGATTATACGATGATATATGTAAGGATGAAAACATTTCATATTTGTGTCATATTTGCCTATAAGGCGAGGGTCATCGACCTTTTCCTTTGGAATGCAATTTGATATTTTTTTTATCTTTCTTTCTTTTTTTTTTATATATATTTTATATATATCAGGATTATAAATTGGATGAAGACAAATTCGAAACATCCATAATTTTTCCTATCGTAAACAAAAATATTGACTTTACAAATTTTATCGATACAACAGATTTATTATATTTATATAATTATATATATATATATTTTACAGAATTTTTATTTACTGAATTATTGGATAAAAAATATTATATAAAATACAATTTATAACAAACGATATTATAAATAATAAACCTGTATAGATATGTAGATATACATCTATTGTAATTATATGTTTAATATATACACTGTGATCATAGTAAAATTGATAAGGCATTAAATATGATTTTTGTTGTCAGGATAAACGGATTAAAATGAATATATACGACGTAAAGTATTTGAAAAGGATGATATAGGATCGTACGAAGAAATCTTTTATCTAGTGTCAATGATCTTCGTCGAGATTTTTGTCATTCATATGTTACACGATGATACGTACTTTGACACTCGATAAAAGATCTTTCCTACGTTCTCGACATTCAGGAGGTTTCTACTTCTTATCCGCTAGTATTTTCTCTCGATCCTTCTTGTCTCTTGTAATATTGATACATATACAATTTACAATCTCGATCTCGTTATACCATACCTCCATCTACGATATACTGAATACTAAATATTCTATATATCGATATAATATAGTGAATATTCTAAATACAATTCATTGAGAATAATCACAGATTCTGAATTAAAATTTAGTATCTTATAGGTATAAATATTTTAAATATACGATTTTATAATTTTATACGTTGTAACGTCTTATAAAAATTATTAAAAACAAAAAAACAAAATTTATAAATTTACGATGATGCAAACGTGTAAAAAAAAATTGTCGTTAAATATTATCTAGTGAATTTTGTTTGAAGTAGCATCAGCTACGGATAAAATCGAAAAGAAGGAGAAGAAGAAGAAGAAGAAAAAAGAAAAAGAAGGAGAAAAGGAGGAGGAGGGGAAAGAGGTAGTGAGTAGGTGAGGCTCAAAAATATAATCCTCTTTCGAAAAAAGAACGACGAATGCACGATGCCTATGCCTTTCCTCTAATGCATTTACCTTTGATATAAACGCTACGAGCATACGCGTAAATACATAAATATCACATAAATGTGTATATATATACATATATGTATATCATATACATATACTATACACATACACATACATATGTGTATATATATATATATATATATATATATATATCATCTATACTACTCGTCAATATAGGACAAGCTGGTAGCAACGTACTCGACAAAGTTCGAATTTACTCTGTACACATCGAGAATTCAGTTACCGCGCGTGAAAAGTGTAAATGTTTGCTTAATAGATTGGTCAAACGTCTCGAAAACCCTGATCCTTTGAGAAGGCACTCGTACACACTCACCGCGTTAAATATTAAACAAGCATGTAATCCGACATGAATTTATATTTTAACGAGTGCGAATGCAAAAATGTTGATATAGGTGCGTAATGATAATATTAATATTAATAATAATGATAATAATAATAATAATAATAATAATAATAATGGAGGATGTCATTATCATAATTAGTCATTATCATAATTATTTAAGTAACTGCATTATAGTAACATTCGAATGATATCTTACCGATAATATCATCTAAATAATAATACTCATAGATATCAAAGATTTTAATGAAAACTATTTGCTTATCATTTTAGAAAACAAACAGATTTCTTAAAAGGATTCTTCGTGCGATCAGAATAACATAGCGAAGTATTTAGAAGAATGTCGTGTAGCAAATAAAAAAAAAAAAAAGATAAAAAAGTAGAGGAGAATCGATGTTTGAGTTGTTAAAATTGATGAAATTTATCCGGTTAAACTAAATGGCTAAAGCACTTTCCGCGAGGTTTGGCTTTGATTGGAAACACTACTACAAGACTAAAGACACCTTCTAAACGTTTCATCGTATCTCATGTATGCACGATAAATGTACTATATTCGAACGGAAGGTAAAGAGATTGGATTTAAACGAGGTAACTTTCTTTCAATAAGCTCTCTCTCTCTCTCTTTCTCTTCCTCTCTCTTGCTCCTTAGCGGCCATTAAAAGACTCTTAGAGCATGCAAAAGTACTATCAAGTTAGTTTTCTACCGGGCAGCAGTTTTATCGAGACGTTTCTATCTCTTTCTCTCTCTCTCTCTTTTTCTCTTTCTTTCTTTTTCTCTATTTGTCTTTCTCTCTACCCCTATCTTTCTCTCTCTCTCTCTCTCTCTCTCTCTCTCTCTCTCTCTCTCTCTATATATATATATATATATATATATATATATATATATATATATATCTCTATCTTCGTTTTCTCCTTTCTCGGTTCATCTATCTAACTCGAGAGGAGGAAGTTGCAATCTCGTTTCGAGCATGCTTATCGATTCCGTATTCGGGTATATAATCAAACGTGAACTGAAAGGAACGTTTGCTCTGTCGATTAAATGTCTCTCACATGTACACCCAATTTCTTCATTTTACAACGGTATGACGGTACGATTGTAGTTTCAGGGGGTGGGTGGAGGGGAACGCGGTGTGGGAAAAAAGAAAAAAAAAGAAAACACAATAAAAACGTGTAAATGAAAAAATCGTGTAAAAGTGTATACAGTAGTGCGTATGGAAAATATAGAAGAATGGTTATAGATCTGAAAAACTCGATACGAAACAATAAGTTATATTTTTTTAATACAAAACCTATGGAAAATCATTCAACAAAAATCTAGTATACGAAAACTGTGTTGTAAAAAAAAAAAAAAATAAAAGGTTGGAGGGAAGGGGCTGGGTGGTAGACATAGTGCGTATGAATCAATGAAAGAATGGTTCCAGATGTGAAAACCCGATAAACGAACAATACTTAAGTTATTTTTTCAAATGGAACATGTTGAAAATGATTGAATAAAAGTCTGGTATAGGAAAACCGTATAAAACTGTGTAAAAAAAGAAAAAAGAAAATAGGGGGAGTTGGTATAGGACAGATATATGCAGTATGGAAAAAATAGAAGAATGGTTCCAGATGTGAAAACCCGATAAACGAACAATAACTTTTAGTTATTTTTTTTCTTTTTCTTTTTTTTTTCAAACGACAAATACGAAAATTATCAAATAACAAAAAAAAAAAATTATCAAAAAGCACTATTCAATTTGATACTAATTGTAAGTATAAAAGGAACCTATGATATAATAATCACGTTGTACTAATCATATCTGTAAGTTTATATATGTATATATACACATATATACATATATATATACTTTATGTATAATATTTGCACGTGTTATAGATACTATATAATATGTATGTATTTGCGTTATATATAGATATATATACATACACACACATATATACATATATATGTATGTATATTTAAGTATTTAGAACGAATATGAGGAGGCGAATATTAACGAGTTTAGCTCGAAACGTAGAGTTAAATTCGCTGTGCCTTAATGTTTCGCAATTTAACAACTCACGATTACCGTAACGTACTCGATTCAAGTTTGACGCACCTGCAGGGGATCGAGGACTCGAAAGCACTCAGAACTTCGAGAACCGTAAAAGTAATAGAAATGAATAGAGCGATTAGAACGGAGTAATTGTCGGATATAAGCGTATCAAGGAATTTGGAGAAATGATTATCTTATTTCGAACGTTAAACTAATTATTATATTCTAATAATCTCTAAGTTATAGCGTTCAACGTGATTGTTCTCTTTCATTTATTTTTTTTTATTTACTTATTTATTTATTTTTTACATTCTTTTTTATCAATTTTATTTTATATTATTTTTCTTTTTCTTTCGAAGATTATTAATTCCAAGTATCCAAATTTATATACTCATATTTAAGGTGAACCAAATGTACATTTATGATTAAACCTTCTAAAGGATAATTTTTTTTTTAGATTGTAAAACCACATGCCTAAATAGAAGTCTGAAAACTTTTGAAAAAGAGTAATTGATATTTAAAATCACTTGGAAAGTTTTGGCCGTGCTAAAAAACTTTTGGACCACTTTGTATTATATATATATATATATATATATATATATATATATATATATATATATTCGTATTATATATAGGTATACATATGTATAAACTTTGAAGAATATTATTTGAAAAAGGAAACAAAGAAGAAAAAGAGAGAGAAAAAAAGATATACACATATATATATAGGAATATAATAGAAAAATATAAAATTCGTATCGTTCGTTTATCCATACATCGAATAACATCGACGATATTTGCCGATTCAACGAAGTGAGCTGTTCCTGTAACATAGTCCGCAAATCGTGATTCTCTTCAAATAAAATAGTATTACCAACAGAGTTTATGGCGAAACATCGATTTTCAACTTTGTCCGTTCGCTAGCTCCCTTTTTCTTCTTATGATATACTTCAATAAACTTCAATAAAAACTTCGTTAAATTTCGTTCAAGGTTTTCACGTGTAACGTTCCTTTTTTATTTCTTTTCTTCTATTTTTTCCCCCTTTTTTCTTTTTCTCTATTTTTTTTCCTCGCCCCCGCACTCTCTTTTTTGACGTAAACGCAGGAATATCGTTATTTTTCAAGACGCTAATTAAAAAGTCTCGACTTGTTCGAATCCGAGCACTGCGAATGAAAAGTTTTCACGTTGGATATCTCGATATTTCGATTCGATTCGTTCGTTCGTTCGTTCGAAATGATTTTTCAACTCTGTGAGCGAAGAAAGTTCTTTTTCTTTTATTTAATTTTTTTTTCATTTCTTTCTCTTTTACGTCTTTCCATAGCGGAAGAAGGAGCGACGAGAAGGGACAGAAAGAAAAGGAGAGAAAATAAAAAAATTATAAATAAAACAAAGGAATAGAAATTAATAAAAAGGAAAATAATTGAATACGTAAATGAAAAACGAAAAAAAGAGAGAAGGAAAAAAGAAAGAAGAAAAGAAAGAAAAAAAGAAGGAACAGATTCTCTGGTTCGCGAAGGAAGATCATGAGAGAAAACAAATATTTTGTTCTCATTGCAAAATGCAAAAATGATGTATTTCATTCCGCTAAAGGCGTCTCAAAAGTACATCGTTGAGATCTTCTTGAAGATGCTCCGGTATTACGTACTTACTACGTATTCTACTATCTACTTTGTAAAAATAAAACATATATATATATATGTGTGTGTGTGTGTGTGTGTATTTTTTTCTTTTTCGTTTTTCCTTTTCTTTCTCTTTTTTTTCCCTTCTCAAACTTTCTCCCCCTTTATCTCTGCCCAACTTTGATGTATTATACGTTCATATCCTCTGGACATTAGAAACAAAAGGGGAAAAGGAAAAAAAAGGTGGGGAAATAAAACTTCTGTTACGAAACTTTATTTTATATTAAAAGAGAAAAAAAATGAAGAGAGAGAGAGAGAGAGAGAGAGAGAGAGAGAGAGAGAGAGAGAGAAAGGAAAGAAGAAAAAGAAATTTCTAACAAGAAAACAATCGAGTCGATCAATCGACTAAAATAATTCACGAGAAACGATTTTGAACTTTCGTTAAACTTGATACTTAAACTCTATGACGAGACGAAGAAAACGAAGAAGAAGAAAACGAAGACGAAGAAGAAGAAGAAGAAGAAGAAGAAGAAGAAGAAGTAGAAGTAGAAGACGAAGAAGATACAAGAATCATGAAAGTTCTTTCTCGCAACTCTCTTGGTAACGCGAGTAGCTAAGATTGGTATTAGAAAATCAAGAAATTTGGAAAGTTTGTCCCATGGATTGGAAGTAGAGATCATTGCTCCGGACTTGGACGATCAAGATCAGTTTCTACGAGGAGGTAAAGGGAGTTCTATACTCCCGAAGATATTCTAGGAACATTTAGTGGCTTAGCGGGGTCATACGTCTTACATATATTCGACGCACGTAAACCACCCTGTGGAACAAGTAGAAGCCGAAGAAGAGTGAGAGGTGGTTTGAAGAGGGTGTATCTATCTATCTATCTTTATCTCTCTCTCTCTCTCTCTTTCTCATGAACGAGAAGGAAGCGAACAGCATTCCGCGAGAGACAACGAAGGCTCTTTGTTTCGTTAATCTCACCCCGTGGCCTGTAGATAAAGCCAGCTTCGCTAGTTTCTAAACTACTATGTTGCTTGGGGCTGTTATGTCAAACTGTAGCGACAATAGAGAGAGAGAGAGAAAGAGAGAGAGAGAGAGAGAGAGAAAGAGAGAAAGATGGAGTCACTATATACGTTCATACGTACCTGGGCAAACGTGTAGATACATATAAGCCTAGAGCTGTTGTTACGCCCCTGGCGATCCATTCAAACTTCTTGCCCAGTGGGCGAGCTCGCGTCAATCATTAGTGTATACCTTTATACATAAACTCCTTCTCTATACATCTATCTATCTCTGTCTCTCTCATTCCTTCACTCATTCATTCTCTCTCTCTCTCTCTCTCTCTCTCTCTCTCTCTCTCTCTCTGTTCTGTCTCTGTCTCTGTCTCTCTCTGTCTCTCTCTTCCTCTTTGTCAAATTTTCTCAAGTTACAATATA
Source organism: Vespula pensylvanica (assembly GCF_014466175.1). Classification (NCBI taxonomy): domain Eukaryota; kingdom Metazoa; phylum Arthropoda; class Insecta; order Hymenoptera; family Vespidae; genus Vespula; species Vespula pensylvanica. Next base: position 8,109,867 of record NC_057693.1, read on the forward strand.
CTCGTTCGAAAAGAGGATAGCATTAGTTACACTTAACCCTTAACACTTTATCTTGTATACATGCTCGAAATGTTGAAACCGCACTTTCAAGAGCTCAATTTAATTAGTTTTACCAAAGCGAAATAACTCTTCTCTCCGTTTTCTTCATGTATTTTCTGTGTTTCTCATTCCATACTTTCATTTTCTACGATATAAATAAAAATGTAATATATCTTTTTCATTTTATTTCTTTTTCCTTCTTTCTGCAAGAAAGAACGAATTAGGTATATCGAATCGATCGATATCAGTAATGTCGGGATTTTCTAATGAATTTTTTGGCGATATTCTTTTCTTTTCTTTTTTTTTCTCTTTTCTCCGTTTTTTCTTTGCAAATTTGTTCATTATTCCTTGATCGATTTGAATCGAGTAATTACTTCTTTTTAAATTAATCCTTTCAACATGCATAAAAGGAGATTATATTCATCCGATAAAAATCTACTTGAACAAAAAATTCTAACTGTAAGTGAATGTAGACGAATTAAGTTTAATTTGTAACATTAATTAGAAATCAATAATGTGGAAATTACATGACAGTATCAGATTTTAAACTTGTAGTAGATGCATGCGTAAATATATAGATACACACGTGCGCGTATCAGAAGTACGTTTGTCCAGTAGAGAATAAAGAATGAAAAAAAAAAAGTAAATGGAAAAAAAATTTGACATACATATATATCTAGATGTATCTATACATCTATGTATTATACATATATATGCACATATACATATACATATACATGCATTACAATATACATATACATGCATGCAAAACATATCTATACGTATATCTGCACATTTCATGTACACGTCGACATTTAATCGAAATCTTTGATAAAATTATTGAAATAAGAAGAATAATAATATCTGAATGGCAAACTTACGCACGTACGATCATCATACATACATATGTGTGTGTGTGTGTGTGTGTGTGTGTGTGTATATAATATTCGTATGTAAATATATGAACACGTTAAATCTGAATTCATTTTTGTAGCAAAGTCTCGATGACAAAAACCAACCACGGGGTGATACGCATAGAAGCTTTTGCTGTGACAGCGGCATAGAAATCCTCAATTTTACGGTTCAGTTACCGAGGAGTGGCACTTCTCTTATACGTGAAAGCTTACATTCAAAAAACTGACGCTGGAAAACTCTGCACCGTTATTTTAAACTCTCCCGTTCGATTATCATTAGAGTCAGTATCTAAACCTCTTTCATATCTACTCCGATGAACAAAAAATGAATAGTTTTTATTCGAATCAACTATCCAAATTATTTTTGTGTTTCTTTCTTTTTTTTCTTGTCGAGAGATCATCGTCGATTTTTTTTATTTGTAATTTCTAAACTTAAAATCATTATTATTCTTTTCATTCTTTTTTAGTTATAACGGAGACGTCGATTTTATTATATGGAGTAACTAATTATTGAAGTAGGATAGAGAGAGAGAGAGAGAGAGAGAGAGAGAGAGAGAGAGA
>NC_057693.1:8111390-8141390 GCF_014466175.1 Vespula pensylvanica
AGAGAGAGAGAGAGAGAGAGGGAGAGAGAGAGAGAGAGAGAGAGAGTCTTTGAAAGCAGTATACATTTTTTAGTCGTTAATTCGTATAATTTAAGAAGAATGACAGTGAAGATTTTACATAAATTATTAATTAAGTATTTTATGTTATGACATAGTCCTTTGGTAGATATGTACGTTAATAGAATGGAATTAATGAAATATGGAGAGGTTCAGAAAGTGCCGTAGAAATAATATACGATGTTTTGTTATAGCTAGAACAACGTTCGGTGCTTTTGTCTTGAAGGAAAGAACAAACAAAAAGGAAAAGAATAGATAGAGTTCAAAGACGGATAAAAGATGAAAAACGTAACTCAGATATATCGATAAGACAGACAGACAGAGAGAGAGAGAGAGAGAGAGAGAGAGAGAGAGAGAGAGAGAGAGGGAGAAAACATTTTTTTTCTTTCTTCTTAAGATAGAAGAATTAAGAATTACAATGAGATTGTATAAATTCATTGCTATTTTAGTACAAAATGCAAGGAATAGATTGTTTCTTAGATTATGTTTAATGTTATGGTTTTTTTTTTTTTTTTGAAATAGTTATGTTTTATTTGAAATATAGATTTAGATAATAATGTTTTATTTGAAATAAATATACAAAGTATACAAATATACAATTATACAAAATTATGTTTGATAGTATAGAGTAAAATGAGTACAGTAATTGGATTAATAATTTCACTTGTAATAATTCATTAAGAAAATTATCGGAGTAACAAGGTGATTGATTATTATTTCGAAAGAAAATGAGAAAAAAGGAAAAAGGAAAGAGAGAGAGAGAGAGAGAGAGAGAGAGAGAGAGAGAGAGAGAGAGAGAGAGAGAGAGAATATGTAACTCTCGAATCTCAGTAGATTCGATATTTTATCGTGAGGATATAATTGCGGTCTCATATTCCATAGCGTTTATCCGATAACACGATAATTACGACGTCGACTCCATTCGAATAGTAAGCAATTATTAAACACCGTTATTAAATCGTTTCGTTCTAGTCGAATAGCATTGTAAATCGAGATGAAAAATGGTAATAAATACTATTTCATTAGCTATAGGAGATCTAATTATCGATCGAACGAGGCGTGAAATAATTGGGCGATCGTTAACGACCGAATTACGAATTTCTCGTTTCACATGCGATTAACGTCGTAATCCGTTCATTCCCGTTTTCTTTTTCTTCTTTTTTTTTTTTTCCTTTTACTCTTTTTATTTATTAATCTTTTTTTCTATTAAATCCTTTAATTCTCCAATTTCCCTATGCTAATGAACCTCTTTCTCGAAATTTTTTTCCCGCGATAGAGATCCGTAATAACATCGTGGTTAATTAAACATCGTTAATAACGTATCACAATTTTTAATGAAAATTTTATATAATCATTTATATTAACTATAAAAGAGATTTCAAATATCTTTTATAATTAGAAAATGTGAAATATCTTGTGTAATTAGTATTCTATAGTTATTCATTAAATTGATCACGTTCATATATATAATATCATACGACATAAAATATTTTGAAATATTTTTTATATATAAATGGGGTTAATTTTTTTTCTTTCTCTCTTTCTGTCTCTTTATCTCTTTCTCTCTCCCTGAAAAATAATTAATAAGATGCTAATATCGTCCTTGTGGGATAATTTTTGTTTGGTCTTGGTTAAAGTTGAAGGCTGCTACCTGCTGGTTATATCCTTTTCTTCTTCCTTTTCGAAGGGCCATTCTTCTTGAAAATGAAAAGGAGTTCCCGATAAAGTGTTGGAATGAAAGAGGAGCAAAACAGAAGGAAATAGAAAAGGGAGAAAGGGAAAGAAATCACGAGGAAGGATCTCTTTATAATCTTCAGGAAATTCTGTCGAGGGAAAGGATGAATTTTGCACGATTAATCAAGGAACGGTAAGGGGCTAAGAAATATCTAAAGGAAGAAGGTATACCTGATAGAATGTTATCCTTGAACAAGAAGAAAGAATAAAGAACACGATCCGGTTGTAAAACGTTTAAAATTATTTCAAAATTCTTTAGATAGAATGATTTATTTTAAATCGATGTTACAATGTTCTGTTGTTTCATGACCATCCTTTAGAAAATAAATAACGATGAGACTGGTTTCATATTAATTAATACTTTAACGATAAAATTTTATTTTGAAAGTGTGCATCCGCTTGTTTAATTAAAATCAAACGATGACGGCGAGTATACTCGTCAAACATGGAGTAAATAAATTTATTGTTAATTTTCATTAATTGAAACAAAATGGCAAATAGTACGAGTTAAATTATTTGAAAAACCAATAATCTTGTGGCTTATAAATTCATTGATATAACAAACTTAGTTCTTGTTCTTTTGGTTTTTTCTTTTTTTTTTCTTCGAATATGCATTTATATAAAACAGAAAAAATTCATAGATAGGGTATGATATTTTTGAAAATATGAGTGCGAGACAAGCGTAAAAATAATTCAACCGGTAGAAAGCAACAATTTTCACAAGAAATTATTTTGAATTTTGTGCGATGTTGATTCAATTTAGTCGAATATAATTATATCCGATCATTTCATCATAACTAGTATACCTCTTTACATAAGTTAAAAGAGTTACTTGTCGTTTTTGAAATTGTACATGAATACATGGTCATGTTGTTTTAGAAAATTATCCACAAAACGATCGATGATGGATCGTTTAAAAGAGAAAAGAAAAACTTGTTGAAGATGATGCTAAAATTTGATATTTAAGAAAGATCTATTTTTTTGGAAATAATCTTTGGAAACGTATAATGTATTGGAAATAATTTTAAAAATAATATATATATATATGTATGTATGCATGTGTGTATATATATATGTAAATATCTCAACGAGGTAGCTTGATAATTATTTGACTTCTGAACTGGCGGATTTTGGAAGCGAAACGCATTCATAGTATCTATACCGAATACCGATTTGTCGATTATCAGGAAAATGAAATTATGACTGGGTAGTCTAGTCCACAATGCTAATTAGAACAATGAAGTAATAATGATAGAAATTACAACGGAGGAAAGTCATAGGACGATTTAGCGTTAACTCGATAAATACTCGTAGTGATTACATACGTACATACAATTTTCCTCAATGTTCCAATACATATTACACACACACACATATATATATATATATACACATTTATATATACATATATATACCTACATATATAATATTGAACCTATGTAAGTGTGTCGAACATATGTATGTACAATAGTTCTGATCGGCTTATCGGAAAGTATATATGAACATATAAAATGGTTTAAACTGCGGTCACGTATTTCTCTCTCTTTCTCTCTTTCTTTCTCTTTCTCCCTCTTTTTTCCCTTTTACCTTTATATATATATATATATATATATATATATATATATATATATATATATATACACACATACAAGCAAACACATACATATATGTTGTTGGAGAACAAAGTTCGAATCGAATCACGGCCATTTTCCCGCGATGAAACGCTCGAGTTATCTCCCAATAAGTCAGAAAAGAGATTTATTTACGTGTTTAATACGCATACATACATACATATATACATACATACATATGTACATAGATGTTGTTACGTACTTATACGTATACAATATACATATATATATTGTGTCCGCAGAAGCAGAAAATATTTCTTATACGGGGCGAGTTGCCAAAATTGAAGGAAGCACTTGAGGAGTAGGGGAGAAGTGGGAGGGGAGGATGGGGATGGATAAAGATAAAATACGAGTATAGAAGAACGAGGTCAGTTCCATACAGTTTAAATCGATAGATCTCTAAGAGTTTATGATGAAAGTTTAACGTATAAACATTGATCTGAGAATGTTTACATAGTAAATATAAGATCTCACCTAGACGAATAAATAAATAAGAAGACTGGCAGAAGTCCTTTGTTTTCTTTTCTTTTCTTAGTATTTTCGTTTCTTCGTGTCTTTGTTTATTTTGCTTTTTCATCTTGTTAAATAGAATAGAGAGAGTTTGGAGAGTTTCTCTTTCTCCTTGGATCATTTGGACGAACGCGTTGGTAAGGTTAACATCGAGTGCTCCGATCATCGTTTTAATTACGCAGTTTAACGTAAAACGTATAATATTATTAAGGATTTCTCGCGAAATCATTTTTCCAAGAGGATCATCATGGATTTAAGAGCAACGTCAGTGTTGGTATAACGTCTTTCAATTATCTTTCAGTGTAACGATCGTCATTATTAGATAAATCTTTCTTTTATACGTACGTACTTTATCGTAACAACGTAATATCGTATTATACGAAGGAAATAATCTTGCCGCTTGATTTATAAATTAGTGATTAGTTATACTTAAGCGTTATATATAAGAAGATAGTTATACTTAAGTGATATATATATAATTAATATAGTGCTATATATAGTTAATATACATATATATGTATATATAAGTAATTTATATATATATATAAGCGTCCTTTTATTATAATAAATATTTTACTCATATACATATCAGATATATGAGCGTTTAATATTTTTAGAATATCTTTAGAACGAGAAATATCTACGATATTCCTACGAAATAATATAATACTTCTCAATTTCTTATCGATCGACGTCATCTTCCTTCCTTTTTTTCTTTTTATTTTCTTCGCAAGATATAACAACGATAATAATAATAATAGTATTAATAATAACAATAATCGTAATGATAATAAATGATAATAATGATGAAGAAAATAGAAATTTTAACAAAAATTTTAAGCTAGAAATGGCGAGTTTACTATCGAGGAGAATGCACAGTGTTAGTACGATGAGAATACGTCGAGCGTGAATTTTCCGCGCTGACTATAATCCAAGCCGAGAGAGAGTTGGAGGGGCCTTCGCCGTCCAAGATTTCTCTGCCTAACCGCTGTGGTCGCCCTTTTGAAGTGTTCTAGTCGAGAGAACATTCAAAATGTTGAGTACTTGTCCGTACCGAAACGACTAACACACTGTCATCACCCAACACACATCTCCGTTCGATTTTTATGGCGACATGCTTTTCAGTTTGGTATAAAACGTTACGTTACTAGGAATTTCTACGCTATTGCCGAATACGCGAGAATGTTTTTCAAGGGAATAAGAAGAGAAAGAGGAAAAAGAAGAAGGGAAAGAAAGAAGAACACAAAGAGATTTCGAAGAAGGAATGGAATTTTCCTTCTTACGACGATTGCTATGCGGTTCTTTGCGTATAATTCCACGTTGGAATTAAAAATTCGAAGAAGATAAAAAGCACCAAAGGGATCGTGAGGTACGTGATTAAATCCGCAATCATATCCTTCAAAGCTTCAATATTTTTTCTTGGGAAAAACTTACTAAATAATAACGAGATTTAATTTTGCTATTTCTCTCTCTCTCTCTCTTTTTTCTTTCTCTTTTTCTCTCTATTTTGTATTTTTCGAGTTCTTCGCGTTTTTTCCATGAGCAAACATAATTATCTCTTTTCTATCTCGTTCATTATATTAGATTCATCATTTATATTTAATGATAATGACGGATATATACGCGCGCGTGTGTGTAGAGTGATCCAAAAGTTTTTAAAAGCGTATCAAATTCCTTTCGAACTTTATCTCTCCTTTTTTGCTTTCTTTTTCTTTTTTATCCTTCTCTTCGAAGAGTTACAGGTTTTGTTAACAGTTAAATTAAATGATAAAAAATCGTATTCGTAATCGTGTTAAATTATTTTAGAATAATTTCATCATGTTTTTGAATCCATTAAAGGCTATGTAAATTATTTTATGTTTTGTATCGTAAGCAACCGAACGATCAATTTGAAAACCCTGTAGGGTCGTAAATTGGTCGCTATGGTCATTGGTTCCCATCAGAAAGTTATTCTATGGGATCTCCTCAATAAGCTCCTGAAGTATGAATCGAACCTTTTGGGACATCCTGTATATATATATATATATATATATATATATATTTAATATTAGATTTAATATTAGATTATGAAACTTGTCAATTTGATAGAAATCATCAATATTATTCTTTTTAGCAATTTATTTTAATCGATTGTAATGATATGATATTGAGTCGTATTTATAATGAAAAAAAAAAAAAAAAAAATGAAACGGGAAAATAAAATTACATTTTAAATGTGAAAATTAAATATACGATAATCAAAGCGCTATTCTCGTGTAAAGAATTGAAATTCTTTTCTCGAGAAAAATCGATAGGTTCGATAGTTTCTTTAAGAAAAATTAATATTTTAGAAGGACAATCTCTTGAAATATTCTTTACTTGGTTTCTTCCAGGAAAGATTCGAAAGGGGATTGTGTTGACCCTTTGGAGCATCGTTAAATCGAGCTTTCACGTTTCAATGATAAAGAACGAATTTACATTGCAGACTTTTTAGCACTATATTTCGTATACGTATTTTACCATATTTTATACTATTGTTTTCTAGAGTGCTTATTAATGTGAGAGTGCAAAATTTTAGAATACAAAAGGGTTATTTACGAGACACTCGAAAGTTCTTTGATCTTGGCGCGAGAGGTGCGATTGACACCGTTTTTAGGTTCTTAGAAACTTAGAAAACTCAAAGGATTGTGCATTCTGCGACATTTCCATTTGCGTATTTCAAACTTCGGGTCGACGAGGATAAAAATACGACGACATTGTGTGTTTATGTTTCTCCCGTTTAATTATTTATCGATTGTGCGTTGGGAACTTAAACGGAAAAGGAAAAACAAAAAAAAAAAAGATCAACAAAACGAAAAAGAACAAAGAGACAAAGAAACAAAGACGTGTAACGTAACGTGGCTTACTCACGTTTATTATTATTATTACTATTATTATTCTTTTTGAATAAATCAATATTTTGTGATGATGTAAGATAAAAATTTGGACATACCGACATACATAACGCAGATTTATTCGTAAATTAATTTGAAATCTCAAAGGCTTTCAATCTATAAGGAAAGAATCCTTTCCATTTTCTTTTTTTTTCTTTTTTCTTTCTCTCTCTCTTTTTCTGTTTCTTTCTCAACGTAGAAACCGTTTCGTATTGGCTCTGTCCCGTCTGAGAAAGCTAAAGAAGATCGATCCTCAATATGAATTGAACGGCACGAAGAACGTTTGGATTCTAAAGCCGAGCAAGCTTTGTTGCGGCCCTATATCGTTCTATAGCATGATGTAAAGAACATTCTTTGTAGAGTCGATCGAGTACCGAAGGATTACTATGTCCTGCAGAAATATATCGTATATATCGTGTGTGTGTGTGTATATATGTAAACGCATTGTATTCATCTTTAATTTTTTTTTCCTTGAATTTTTTCGATAAATATTATTTTTGCAGTAATAAATTGTCGAAGCATGTAAACTGATCGCGACTGATCTCTCTACATTTTTTTACAGTTTTCTCTTTTTCCTCTTTTTATTTTTTTATTTTTTACACACACATTTAAATTTTTTCATTCAATTTTTTTCGAATGGAAAGAGAAATGTATACATATTTTTTTTTTTAATATTTTTTACAGCAAGTAAAGACCGTAACCCAATAATAACCGGTAACCGTTCAGTAATTAAAGCAACGAATCGTATCGCAGATTGAACGTCAAACGTGTACCGACGGAATAGAGTTATTATTACACGTGACTCGTGTCATATATAATAGAGATTGTTAATTTGACTTACGTGTATGGTATTTTGTTATATCTGTAACATTTCCCATTAACAACGATATGGATTTGCGGATAACAATTTATCATCGTATTTTATTTATCAGATTATTACATAATTTCTATCGTACAATTTCGTATATTCATGTTAGAATTTTTATTAACAAAGAAAAAATAAAAAAAAAAAAGAAAAAAAGAAAGAAAAAAAACAAGAGAAAAAACATCAGAAACAAAAATTTTCAAAGTTATATGTATCTATGTATATAGAATTTCAATCGAATCCATAGAAAGGTATAACAAAAATTATTCTAACGATTATGTAAACTCCGACGAAGCAATCGTTACGTAAAGTTAGGAGAACGTTAGAGATTTATTGTTAATGAAAGAGAAAGAGAGAGAGAGAGAGAGAGAGAAATTCGAGAGAAAAAAATCAAAGAAAAAAAAGGAAAAGAAAATAAAACAAGAAAAGGAATCGTAATCACGACGCGACGCGACGCGACGCGATTCCTCCAAAATGGCCGAGAATGGTTAAAAGTTGATTTTTAATGGGAAGATAATTTAGAAACTGTTTTAACTCTAGCGTCAATTAGACGGTTAGAAATTGGAGCGTACTTAACTTCGTTGTGAGCAGCCTCGACTCTCTCTCTCTCTCTCTCTCTCTCTCTCTCTCTCTCTCTCTCTCTCTCTCTCTCTCTCTCTCTCTCTCAGATATGGATTTTCAGCAGTAAAGAGAAAGCTTCGTTAGTCGGCACTTAATTAACAGTCACTCTCTCTCTCTCTCTCTCTCTCTCTCTGTCTTTCTTTCTCTAATATCCGGCATATGACCGAAATCCGTGTGAAGCAGCACTCTTCTCCTCGTAATTTAAAGTAATTACATGCTTATCGATGCATGCCATCTCTTTCTTCGTCTCTCTCTCTCTCTCTTTCTCTCTCTTTCTTTCTCTCTCTCTCTCTCTCTCTCTCTCTCTCTGTCTTTCTCATTTTCAGTCACATTCATTACTTTACTCATTCTTATTGTAAACGTACGTCATTTTTATAAAAGCGAGCCTTAGTAAAAATTAAGAACGATACCGAAACGCATCCAACCTCTGTCCGTTTTATCCTCCTAATTTTATCTTTTATCTTCCATTAACTCGGTCTTATTATTCTTGTTAACGTATGACGTAACCGAGCGTAACCGATTAGTAATTAAAGCAACGAAGCGTATCGCAAGTTGGATATTAACGTGTACGACGGAATGGAGTTATTACACGTGACTCGTGTCACATAGATCGTGTTGTTTCGCACTATATTTCAATGGGTTAAAATTAAGTCTTTCTTATTAACGAATATTAGCGAATAGTTTATTAAATTATAATAGATATTTTTACATTCAGTAATTAATATAGTTATCGAATTTTTATTCGTATTAACGTTTTAATGACAATGTTTAAGCATCAATTTGATGGAGAAACGATTTGAAAACTACTTTGTAGAGATACTGTAATGATATAGATATATACATACATATATATTATATTATTATATTATTATATTATTATATTATTATATTATTATATAACTTTTAGTAATTGCGAACCGATAGATTATTATCTCTATGACATAATAATATCTAATAGACTGGAGGACGATATAATACAGTGTGATACGAAGAGTTTAATATACGTAATGCTATAGTAAAATCTATATACATAGAGTATCATCTTTCTCATAAATCTAACTCTAATTATCTTTCGATATTAAACTTTGTCGTGTATAAGTATATGAAAACTTATTTGTATCATATTGAAATTTTCTCTTTCTCTCCCTCTCTCTCTCTCTCTTTCTCCTTTTCTCCTTCTTTATTTTTTTGTAAATATTTCTTTTTTTTCTTCTTTTTTCTTTGCTTCCTTCTCTTTACAGAAGAAGCACTTCTTCGATTCAGCTCGAAGGCGTACACCCTTTCGAATTACCACGGTTCGATTCACATCTGCAACACCAATGTACAGGAAAAGTACGAGGAGATGAAGAGATGAAGAGAAAAAGGCGACGTAGAAATTCTCAGGGAATCGAGAAGTCGATGCACCGCCACGCTGGAATGGGATTGCGAGAAGCTGAACGAATATTTAAAGTAATATCTGCTACGTTCTTCCCTTTTCTCGGTTTCTACGTTTTATAAAGGGAATCTTCGTTTATCCATCAAAGGGATGGTTACATCTTTCCTATCTTTTTTCTTCTTTTTTTTTTTGCGAAGGAAAGTTGGGGCGGTACACGAGATCGATAAGTGCCTTGAGCAAATACGAGAGAATCTTTATCTCTCTCTTTTTCGTTCGCTCGTTCGTTCTTTTCCTTTAATTTTTCTTGAAATTTTGTTTCTTTTTATTTCTCTGAAAAATTGATCATGATGGAGAACGATATTACGAAGAAAGGATATATATATATATATATATATATATATATATATATATAACTACGAAAATGTTGAAAGCTATAATCTTGACAATGTTGGCAGAGCTCGGAAACATATGGATATAGATGTTGTTTCTCTAATTTCATGCTTTACGGTGCTGACTACCTCCTGATGGAGGACCTCTCTTCGTCTGGTTGGTCGAAATCAACAGGAATCACCTCGCATGCAACGATCTAGTTCGAGAATTACTAAGCCCTTCTACGATCAAATACTCGAGAGTCTGATTAAAGGTTAGTCTATTATAAATTGACTTGCTTTTCACTGCAACGTAGAAATGCTCTCTCTCTCTCTTTCTCTCTCTCTTCTCTTACAGAGAGAAGAGAGAGAGAAAGAGAGAGAGAGAGAGAGTGTTGATGCAAAATCTGTGAAGAGAGAAACCAATGGAAATGTTCCATGTGTATGTATGTATAGAATAGTATATATTCTACAAACATATATCTATATATATATATGTGTGTAAATGTTCAATAGCCAAGCACTTTCGAGTCGATCGTGAACGGTTTAAAATTAATCTTTTATATCGTTTGATGAATCATTCGGAATAAACTTTCCATTCGTAATTTGTATAAACGTCCATCGAATTTAATTACAGTGTCTCTTTTTACATAGATATATGTTATCTTCGAAAAATAATTGTTCAACAATTTTCTCGTACATTGGTATGGATACATTTTATACATTCTAGCTCAGTGTTAATTTTAAAGGACGACAAAATTGCTTCAATTTTCCTTCGTCTTTTTTTATTTCTCCCTTTTTTTTTTATTTAAATTTCGATCCAAATTTCACGCATTCTCTCTCTCTCTCTCTCTCTCTCTCTCTCTCTCTCTCACATATATATATATTTGTTTGATTTACAATTGGAAAGAAGAGTTAAGAGCATTCTCGTAACTCTGACACGTCATGATCGTAAAAGTCCATCCATTTCTTTCTTCTTTTTTTCTTTTTTTGCTTTTTTCGTTGAAAAGAATTTAACGAGAGTGAACTGAGCTTACCAAAAATAGGAAAAACATTTTTATCGAATGCGATCGACGAATTCCTTTTTAGAAGGAATGTAAGAAGGAAGGAAGGAAGGAAGGAAGGAAGGAAGGAAGGAAAGAAAGAAAGAAGGAAGGATGGGTGGGTTTGAAGGAAGTCGGGACAACGCTGATGGTGAACGCTAATGGTTTAGGTTCTTCTTCCTTGGCTCTAGATCTGTAGGAATGGTTTGCAATCGACAGTCAGAGTTTCGTTCTCCGATTAAACAAGTTGCGAGTTTCTGTAGAGAAGGCAAATCGCCCGCGGGAATACGAAAGAAAGCTTAACGGAGTGCCGTTGTAATCGCTGAGTTCGAGTTGATTGCAGTCCGAGAACGGCAAACGTTCGTGCACTTCTTTTCACTGGCGAATCTCAAAAGTACCTCCTTCGGTGCTTTGATAGAAGCAAGAGAAACTGAGTAATCACAATTTACTGTTTGATCATTTGCGCTCATACGGATTTATTCCTCTTCTTTCTTTTTTTTTTTTTTATTCTTTTCTTTTTCCTTTTTTTTTCTTTTTGTTTTCACGTTATCTATCGGATTTTGAAAATTTATTAAACCTTTCATTTTTTTTCATTTCATTTTCTTTCATTTTTTTTTTTTGTACAGTTATTAATACATCGATTTTTATTATCTTTTATATCGATTATTGTTTATACCATAAGTCTAGCCGATTTTCTCGACTTTAATTATCATCAATCAGCTGATTTCAATTTGTTTTAAAGAAATGTCATTTTTAGAATTCACTTGGTAGTAATAATAATAACTCGCAATCGATTCAATGGTAGACCATAGCTGAATTGAGAGAGAAACGAAAAGACAAAGATGAAAAGTTAAAGAGAAAGAGAAAGACAAAGAAAGAGAGACAAAGGGAAATAGAGAGAGAGAGAGAGAGAGAGAGAGAGAGAGAGAGAGAGAGAGAGAGAGAAATTCTCATGTCGAATACGGTGCGAATTTCTTGTCGCATCGTAAAGTTCCTCTCGTAAAAGAGGTGGAAAGTTGGCGCGAATCTGCGCCAACTTTCACATAGAGCTAGGAATCGTGTTCTCGCGTGATTTTATTGCTGGTGGTGTCCCATAGTCACAGTAGGAAGAAATCGATGATTCGATCTTTCGGTAGATTCGTACGAGTTTGTTAGAAATTTGTTACGTCGAGTTTATAACGGTATGGTTGAATAGATAAATTTTAGACCCGGTTTCAATGCGTATGATTCATTTTATTATTCATTTGATTTTTCAATACACACACACATATTGTAGTTATATATATATATATATATAGTAAAGTTTATACGTATGAGTATAATACGTATAATATATATATATATATATATATATATATATATGTTTGTGTATTTATATACATATACATCTATACATATTATTTATCTTAGTAAAAACATTTGTTATGTTATGAAAAGGTACTGGTTACTAGGAATAGGATCGGCAATACAAAGGACAAATGTTTATTACGTATAAATCTCTTGTTTTGTTTACATTTTCTTTGTCGATGTTTCTACGGTAAGATACGGCAGTTAATATCAGAGAAGGTAGTTAAAGGTTAGTATTAATAGATTCGTTCGAGCGTACAGACAGACAATTTTCAAGTTTGGATTTTATCTCCGTGCCACTTACCATTTTGTGTTTGATAAAATGTCGATGACAGTCCTCGAATGTCCGGCCATTGCTGAAACGCAAGAAATAAAGGAAGACAAACATTTGCTATAATCTTCGTACTTGCTAAGCAGTATCGTACTTGAATCACCTCACTCAACATCTCTATAGGAATACAAGGAATTCTTAAGGTCGTGGTTCTTTATCGACCATCTTGAAATACGAACCCATCCTTCGTCGAAGCATTAAAGGTTGCTTCAATGAGTTTCGTTTCATCCCCTAACAAAATGGATTCCGTTTTAGAAATGCTGCTGCTGCTGCTGCTGTTGCTGTTCGATCATCCCTTTCACGAGCTGGATTATTATTATCTTTTTGATTCGTTCGTAAGTACAAATACAATCAATTTTATTTACGTTTTATTTACGTTTTATATATTCTATTAATCGTATATCTCGATATTTTTTTAACGTTGTTTATCAGTAAATATAATTGTTATCGATCGAAAAAACTCAGTATTTTCGATACACCGATAGAAAATGAAAGAATTTTTTTTATTTGTGATCTTTTTTTTTTTTTTTTTTTTATTTATTTTATTTCGATATAGTTTGGCAAGAATATCGAGCAAACCGATAATATCTTCGTTTCTTTTTTTTCTCTCTCGATTTTTATCCGTTAGACACCAGAGCGATTATTTTAACGTCGAAATGTTTATAATAGAAAATAGATGGAGGTCGTTTCTTAGAAAAAAAAGAAAAAAATAACCGGCGTCGATTTGATCGAACTTTCGAAACGTTTCTCACGATAAATGCGTCGATTTTTAGCTGAAAAAAAATTCTGCTATAAATTAGATAACATTTGAAAAATGATCGGTCGATTTTTTTTTCTAACTTTGAATACGAGGATTGATTCATTCGTTTACACGTAATCGATCGATTTTTATCTCTATCACTTGGTTCTTTCTCGCAAATTTTTTTTGGAAATTATTTTCAAGATTTTCCGAGAGGAGTTATCGTATATTTAGAAAAGAAAAAAAGAAGAAAAGATTTTAATTATTGAAATGAAAAAAAAAAATGTAAAAAATTTTTACCGTCTACTGTATGTAACATATAATAAGATATCGATTACAATTACATATAAAATATAATGTCGATCATCAAATGGCGATCAAAAAAATCTCTTTTTGTACGATATTAACCATTCTTTTTCCTAGAGTTTTAACATTTACTTCACATATGTAATCGCGTTTTAATTTCGCGAATGACCAGTCGAATTTTGTTTCGACGCATTTTAGCAGTTTGCGGATGGTCGATGTAAAATTGATGTTTTTGATAGAATCAAATAAATATAATCGTACGATCTTTTTGGTGGTCGATCAACATCATTATTTCGTAAAAGAATACTCGCGTAAAAATTTTACGCGTAAAAAAAATTATAATAGTAATTTATTCGGCCGATATTGTCCTTCATATATAAATATATTATTGTAATCGATCATTTTATATATTACATACATACATATATACACATACACACATATAAAATAAAGATTTTTAAAACGTTTTTTAAATTTCAATGCTTGATTAAAAGAAGAAGAAAAAGAAACAGAAAAAAAGATTTGGTAGCTCTTATTGGAAAACCTCTTATTTTTTTGTGTTTTCTTTTTACTTTTGAAAGAAAGTCAGCTCGTGTTCCGTCAGCTGCGGTAATTAATGACAGTCACGAATAGACGGACGGAGTAATTAATGCTGTCATTAGTTTCCGGCATGGCGTCGACGTTCTATTCACGGACGATCTCCGCGTGAAATCGCGACGAGCTTGACTCACCTCTCTCTTTCTCTCTCTCTCTCTCTCTCTCTCTCTCTCTCTCTTTCTCTTTTTTCTCTGTCTTCCTTTTTCTCTTTCTTTTTTCCTTTCTTTTTCCTTTCTTCTTTTTCTTTTAGTTCTTTCTCGTTTTCCTCGCGTGCGTCGTTGAGAACAAAACGAAGGAGACGAACACTTGGGTACGAACAGAAAAGGGAACCCTCGTCGACTCGAGTCTTTGCCTCGTTGCGATCTCTCGACAAAGTTTCGAGCTTTTCCGTCTCTTTCTTTTTTCCTTTCTTTTTTCTTTTTTCTTTCTTTCTTTCTTTCTTTCTTTCTTGTTTTCTCTTTTTATTTTTTTTTTTTTCATTCTTTTCTAAGCTTTTCCCCTACGTTTTATATAATACCTTACCATATACAACGAAGGTATATAGGTATGTATGTAATGAAACGATGAATGATACAACGAAATATATGTGTGTATATATATATATATATATATATATATATATATATATATATATATATATGGAGTATATATGATAAGGTGTATACGTAACATGTATGTGTGTGGGTGTTTATATATATGATGAAAATGAACGTAGTCGTACGATAAAGAGAATCGTTTTATTGATATGTACATACAATAAATTTATTTACAAATAATACAATAAAGTTTTTGACGCCTTGTTGAGTTACGTTTCGTTCTTCGACGAGATATATATATATAATATATATATATTTTATTTATTTATTTATTTATTTATTTATTTGTTTATTTATTTATTTATTTATTTATTTATTTATTTATTTATTTATTCATATGTATATTAACAAAATACTACGCTCTTAATCGATTATTGTGCCGTGCTGATATTTTCGAAACACTTTGGTCACAAGTCGTAAACGTTTAAACGGTAATGTTCGCTTTTTACCCTGCACGAATACTTTTTATTATTTCTTTAATTAAATCTCTCGACATGTTTTTCTGACTTTTTTTCGTTACGTTTGTTATTTTCTTTCTTTTTTCTTTTTTAACGAAACGTTCACCCACTCCCCATTTTTTTCCTTCTCCTTTTTCTTCTTCTTTTTCTTCTTACTCCTATTATTTTTATTTTCTCCGATTTTGTTCATATTTACTATTCATATAAACATCACGTTGGCCATTATTAAAATTATAAAACAAGTCGGTTTTGTCGTAGCATATGAAGAACTCCCATCACCATGATGCATCGCGGCTGGATGCTCTTCTGTAACAAAAAACGGATCTGTATGTATGTATATATGTATGTATGTATCTATGTATGTATCTATGTATGTATCTATGTATGTATCTATGTATGTATATATGTATGTATATATATATGTATATATGTATATACATATGTAAATACATATATAACTACGTATATATATATTTATGTATATAGATATATATATATATATATAGCTACGTATATATGTATTTATGTATGTATGTATATTAGATAGTTTCACGAAGAGAATATCGAAAAATATGTACGTATGTCGAAAAATGTCACGCTTGAAAAATTTAACTTTGCGTTATCATAGAGAAAGATAGACAGAGAGAGAGAGAGAGAGAGGGAGAGAGGGAGAGAGGGAGAGAGAGAGAGAGAGAGACTGAGAAAGACAGAGAAAGATTTCACAAACTAATCGAGTTGACAGTAATAATAAAATAATAATAAATTTGATTAGAATAATATACCATATAAATATCTAGCTAAATATAATTACAATAAATCAATAGATTTTATATTAACAATATGATCTTGTTATTCTAGCTTTGTTGATGTTAAAAACGAGTGTATATGTATGTTTATTTTACTTTTTTTGGATAATATTAATGCATCACTCATTCGAATAGTTTATGTCTCGTGAAATCCTTAGAAAATTTCTCAGAGCAATCGTGCGATCTTTAATATGTTTTTCTTTATTATTTAGACACATTGACGATATACTTATCGTTCTTTACATTCGTTATTAAATTATTATCAGTTTTTCTTTTTTTTTTTTTTGCTTTTTCCTCTGAACATCAAAAATTTTTATTATTAAAATACGATTAGATCGTACAATATTAATTTTAAAATATGTTCGATTCGAATGTTATCGAATCACGATGAGAATGAGAAAATTAGTATAAACGTCTTTAGCAAAGCTGTCAATATCAGTGAAAGGAGGGTGATATGGGTAACGTTTGGATATTGGGTTGAGGGATAATTGGAAACGGTGGAGGTGGGGGTGGGAGAGAGGGAGGGTAGAGGAATGATAGCATCGATACTATCGAACTCGACATAGGCGTAATCGGTCAAACGTAGCGATGTTACCTTGCTCTGCGGGGAGAAAACATCGCGTCATAATAATCTCTCGCGTTTGATTGGATTATACCAGGGGGTTGTTCTTTGATGTTCAAATGCAGGATAGGGCTTGTTGTAATGACGTGATGGCCGCTGCTGTTCGAAACGGCTTGCTAATCAGGTTCTAACTATCGATTTACCGGACACGAGATTTATCATATCGATGCATTACTACTGCCATATATATATATATATATATATATATATATATATATATATATATGTATATAATATATATATATGTATATAATATATATACATATATATATATGTGTGTATATATGTATGGCATGGTTTGTCTTCGTAAATGCATATGTGAATTTCCATTGCTTTTGAGCATTATTTACGATTTATGATTTCGATCTACGTAGTTTGTTTGAGGATGCAATATACAGGGTGTCCGTTTTCAATCGATCTCATTTGATATATATATATATATTTATATGTGTGTATATATATATATATATATGTGCGTATGTGCGTGTATAGAATAATGGTTTATGGTTATATTGCTGTTGTTTGTCCTCGGAAAATGGGATTATATCGCGTGCATCATACATATCAAATGTATCGAATGCTTTCTTTTTTTTTTGTCTTTTTTGTTTTTTTTTGTTTCAATATCATTAATCATTTCAATTTATATACGATGCTTATCAGACCGTCCGCACACTTCGTTTAATTATTTCCGTTAATGAAATCAAATCGTTTAGAAAAATAAGGGAATAAATTTGTTTCCTGTTCTCTCTAATTCTTTTTTTAGATCGAACCAAATAATTTCATTGTCCTACATTGAATAATTAATTAATTGTTTTTCCTTTTGTCTTCTCTCTCTCTCTCTCTCTTTCTCTCTCTCGTTTTCGCTCTCATGAAATAAATAAACAAATAGATCGCATAGTATCTAGGGACGTCGAAGGAACTTTTGTAGCTTACGTAAAAGAAAGAAAAAAAAGGAAAAGAAAAAATAAAAATAAAGAACGTAGGAAAGAGAGAGAGAGAGAGAGAGAGAGAGAGAAAGGGAGAGGGATAGAAAGAGAGGGGAGAAAGAAGGTGAAGGAGGACTTCACGAAAGCACTTACCATTAACAACGTGGACCTTTATGCTGCTCGGATTCGCATTGCTCGGTTCACAAGTGTAAATCCCAGAGTCACTCGGAACGGCTTTTTGAATCATCAAACGACTCGTAGTTTCGGGGCCCTTTTCCGTAACCAAGCTGATGCCACCTCGAGGCGAGTCAAAATTGATAATCTAAATGAATGAATGAACGATTGCAATTTTTTTTGGTCTTTTCCTTTTCTCTCCGATTTTTTTTTATTTCGAGCTTTTTGTTTTTGTTCTTTTCTCTTTTTTTTTTTTCGTTTTTATATCGTCGATTAATGGTTGATATCAATAACAATTAACGTTAATATATATATATATATATATATATATATATATATTCTTTTTCGTAGAGTGTTAAACGAAGAAGTAACACATTTATCAGCTGGTTACAATCGTTGGCTATTTTTTTTTAATTAAAAGTTAGAGATATAGCAAGTTTTCTTATTTATTGCAGTATGCGACTAAAGGAAGAAAGTATCACATTTAATTTTCTAATAAATTTACTCGCCCCATAGAAACTTTTCTTCTTCCTACTGTATGTGTACGTGTGTGTTTGTGTTTGTGCGAGGATGTATGCGCGGGAGCGTGTGTCTCTCGTGAACTTCTGAAGAAAAAAAGAAAAAGAAAAAAAAGGAAGAAAGAGAAAAAGAATAATATTCTTAATTTCCTTCTTCTGTTGGAGTTAGAGAGTTCTTTGTGCGCGGCGACGTCGACGATGACGAAGCTTTGATGGAAAATAAAAGGTTGCTTTCTTCGAGTCTCTTCGAGCTTCGTGAGACGTTGTGAAAACTATATATATATATATATATATATATATATATATATATATATATATAGGTATGTGTGGATGTGTGGGTGTATGTGTGTGTGTGTGTGTGTGTACGTACACGTGTACTTATCAACACGTATACGTATATGCGTGGGTGTATGTATATAGATATATATATATGTATATATCTATTTATATATGTATGTATGTATATATATGTATATATCTATTTATATGTATGTTTGTATATATGTATGTATGTATGTGTACGTATACACGACATACTTTTCGCATATTTCCTTTGAAAATTCTCACAATAGTAGATTCACCGGTGAAATGTGCAATGCTGTAGCCTTACTTTTCTTCTTCGTTTTATTCTTCTTTTTATTCTTCTTTTTATTTTTCTTTTTTTTTCTCTTTCTTTCTTTCTTTCTTTCTTTCTTTTCCCCTTTTACTTCGGAAATTGGAGTGAGAAGTCCTATTTATCGTTAGACTTCTAACATTACTTTGCCTTACAATCATGACCTACTGGCTGATATCGAGCCCGAATAATTTCGCAAATGACGAATTTCTTTCGTATTAAGCCCTTTATGCGTGATTCATTCTTTCGGAAATCACAAAAAATGATATATATATATATATATATATATATATATATATATATATATATGTATATGTATGGACATATGTATATATAGGTGTATTATTTAGTTATCATTTAAATATTAAAGTGAAATTAATAGAAAAATGTATTATTATAATTTGGATATGAAATTGTGTTAGACTTTAATACATTGTAATTTTTTCAATTAAATACGTTTAAAGGGTTAAATTAAAAGAAAAGAGTAGTTGTTATATATATATATATATATATATATATATATATATATATATATATATAGATTAAGTTGAGAAATTTTAATCAAGTATATAATGATAGTTTTATCATAATAATGATTGCGTTATTTGTTTTACTGTTTCTTGTAACGAAAAATTATGAGAAAATATTTAATCACGTAATTTTCATTATGAAAGTAAATATCTATATAACATGAAAGACTTACTCCGCTATTGTGGCTCCAGACCATCATCGGTGGTGGTTCCGGAGCATATCTAACGATGCAAGTTAAATTGATCGTGCTTCCTTTGTTAACGAAAAGGTCTGGTTGACCGACTATGATAGTAACTGGTTCTGAAAATGAAAATTTAACGATGGATAAGATTTGATTCGTACCAATTTTATTATTTGCGTTATATAATTTTATTTTTCATATGATGAACAATCTACGCTTGTCGATAAGAACAAAAAAAATATATATATATATTTATTTATTTATTTGTTTTTATCGACTCAAAAGTAAAAGTCTAAATATTTTATTGCACTTTTATAATCACCGATAAAAATATTTTTAGTTACGTTTTATCTTGCTTCTTGTATACTTTGAGTAAAGAGATTTAAGAACAAAGAAAAAAAGAAATGAAAATAGAAACAGTAAACAAAGTAGTATAACAAATATCGTTGATATGTTTGTCGATTCGACTCACCGACTATAGTCAGATGTACAGTACGTCCTACAGGTGGTGTCGTCGAGATTTGGCACTCGTAAATCCCGGAATCTTTACGTTGTGGATATCGTATCTTTAAAGTCCAATCTTCGGTATGTGGAAAGTGTTGAGCTTCGAAACGTTGATCGCTCGTGTAAGTGTAACGACCAACTGTTAACAAGTGTACATCTCGATGTCTCACCCATGACACCTGTAATAAGAATTTTTTTCTTTTTTTTTTTTTTTGTTATATCTTATATATTGATATCAATCATTTTGAAATTATACGAGACTAAATCTAGAATCGAACGAGTTCCATCGTAAAATTATACTTTTCATATTAATGTTAATTCTTGCCGATGAATTAAATGTTTCAAGATTTTTATACATAAAAATACCCCACAGGATGATAATAAGAACAATTACAGTAATATTATTGCAGTATAATCGGATAAATGGATGAATTGACTTTAACCTTATCATCCTTACAATCGATCTTTAATATTTTAAATGAAATTAATTTTTTACGATTATTACACGTGACAGAACTCTCGATAATAATAATGATGGTATTAATAATAATAACAATAATAACAATAACAAGAATAATAACAGATAATATTAAAGTTGAAACGAATAAATGAATGCATCGCTTTAATCTTAATATTTTTAAACCGATTTGTAATATTTTCAATGAAATTAATTCTTTGCCATTTTTACGCATGAAAAAGCTTTCGATAATAATAATAATAATAATAATAATAATAATAACAATGGTAATAATATTATTATTAAAGTCCATATGGACAAATATAGAAATTGTAGGAAAAAGATATTTTTACGATGCAATCCGATACTCAGCGCAATAATTAAATGAAATATCCGAGCCATGACGGATATACGCGCGTCCTATCGATTTACTCGGCTGCCGAGGAGCTTCCTCTATTTAAAATCGATGAAGCAAAGGAACGGCTAATGGACTGGAAACTTAGTTTTATCGGCCGATATCTTTAGAACGGCAGTTATATTTTGTCGAGCATCGATCGAAGTCGAAACTGTTTTCAGTCTGTCATTGTAAGTCCTTTAATTTTCAAGACAAACAACGAAACATTCATCGGGAAGTAATAAATAATTATCGAATGATATTCAATATTAAAAGGTGTTATTGTATTTTAATTTAAACGATTGAGAATTTTTATTAAAATTAATTAATCGCAACGTTTTATTAACAATCTTTTTAAAAGATAATAAATTTTTAATATAAGTATATGTATATATATATATATTTCTAGTGCAATTTATTTTACACTTTTAATTCGTAATAATTTATAGAGAAATAATTTAGGACTGTTCTTTTTCTTTTCTTACAAAATTTTACGTTTTAGAAACATTTTATTAGATTTGATAATTATTAGATATATATATATATATCTTCTTAACATGTGTCGTTACAATTTTATTGGAAATAATATCAAATATGTTATTACATTTCTACTGTAGAAGTTTATAGAGAAATAATTTTTTTCATTGATTTTATTTGATATTTTTAATCTCATAATTATATTTCGTTTATCGGTTTAAATCGAAAGAGAAAGTTCAGATGTTAAAGAGAGATAGCAAATTTGAAAATAAAACAGATATATTTGTTAAATAGTTGAGTCCAAAACGATTCGATATCGTCAGCCATGTTATCGTACTAACGAGTTAGTTTAGTTTAGTTTTGTGTAAACGCGAGAAGGCAAAATTTTGTTTAACGATTGGAACCATTTTGCGCTTGACGATCTCTTTGGTTCTTTTTTTCTTATTTTTTTTTTTTTATTTTTTTTTTCATCCTAAAGTTGGTAATGAGGTAGCTACGTAATTCACTCGGTTATATAGAATTTCGCACGAGATCATACGAAAAAGTATGTTAATGAAGTTGAAGGTTTCGGTATAGTGAACGCTGAAGCGTGCAGAAAGAGCATATATATTGTACATAGATCATGCGTTTTTGAACGCACGTTGAACGATTTTAACGTAACTACGAAAAGTTTTTATCGTCGATCGAAAATTTAAAGGGAAACAAAAACTTGGCTTCTCCCAACTTTCACACTTTTGCTCCTTTTAATTTATTCATTATAATTTTCTTTTCCTCTTCTTTTTTCCATCACTCAGCTTTTCCATTTCTACCACCGATGAAATTCGAAGTAAAAAAAATTTTATTAACTACTTCTACCAACGATAAAGTCAATATCAAATAATGACAAATGATCATTGTTTAGAAGTTTTGATGGTTAGAGGAGAAATAAAAATAAAAAAAAAAGAAAAAGAAAGATAAAAAATAAAGAGAAAAAGAAACCAAATGAGAAATAGAAAGATCTGACGAAGCAAAATAAATTAAAGAAAAAAGAATAAAAAAATAAACAAATAAGAAAATAAATAAAAATAAGAGAAATAAATGTGGCTTGTTAATCGAGTATTATTATTATTATTATTATTATTAGTAGTAGTAGTAGTAATACCAATAAATACATTTAATTCCGGTACTTAGAAAATTCCATCAACAAGAATCGTTAACGATTTCCTCTCTGATAGTTGAAAAAGGATAGAAAAGGATAGGGGTAAGAGGGGTAGAAGGGGTAAAAAGAGAAAGAAGAAAGTAGGAGGAAGTAGAAGGATGAAGAAGGAGAGGAAGAAAGAAGGGTGGTGAGCGTTTATTGCCTACTTCTCCGACGCAGTGTACCAATTCCGTCCTAACGCGGAATTAAATCTCGAGATTAAAAGAGGGTAACTCGGACGCTTTCAACTCTTCCTCCCTTTTCCTTCCCCTCCTCCTCCTCCTCCTCCTCTTCCTCCTCCTCCTTCTTTTCCTTCTCCTATCCTGCTCTTACTCTCCTTTCTTCTTTTATCTTCCATCTTTTATCTTCGTTCATCTTCTTCTTTTCACTCAAACACAGGAACAGGGAATTTTCTTGATGAACGGAAAATGTCCTTTAAAGCTGCTGCTGCTGCTGCTGTTGCTTCTATTTTTTCTTTTTTCTTTTTCCTTTTTTCTTTTTTATCCTCTCGAAAGACAGGTAATGAAAGTATAGTTCGTTCGAAGTAAAGTATTTCGAATATATTTCGGTAATAAGAATAGCAAATATATCGTTTTTTTATGATTTTAATACGATTAGTACTTGCCTGTGTGTGGATGTGTGTTTAGGATGTTTTTAATAGTAATGATAATAAATATAGAATAATGAATAAGTTATAGTTTCTTATAGAATGATTTTATATTTATTTTTGAATGTTGAGTTAATAATTAGTTAGAATTAATATGAAAGTTAATATAGAATATAATATCAACTTTAGTTACTACTTTATTAAATTATTACTCTCTGTCTCTCTTTCTTCCTCTCTCTCTCTCTCTCTCTCTCTCTCTCTCTCTCTCTCTCTCTCTCACTCTCTTTCTCTATACTAATTGTCTATATATTGTGCCAACTACAAATTCTATATTAAGTTATACATACTTTTTAATATATTTATAACAGAAGATATTTTTTAAATATATCTTTGACCTTGTGAGTTAATAATTAATATAAATTTAATATATAAATATACACATATAATATACATGAATTCACTTTATAAAGTGAATTATATATTTAAATATAAATCAACTACCAATGAATCTTTAAATGGGATTCACCATTTATTTTTAAACGAAGAAATCGTCGACAAAAATATTTAAAAAAAGTTATTGCTCGTCTTAACTAATTATAAAAGAGAAAGAAAGAAAGAAGGAAAGAGAAAGACAGAGTTACGTTCGAAGATAGATAGATAAAAGATAAATAGATAGATAGATAGATAGATAGATAGATAGATAGATCGATCGATAGATAGAGGATTTGGAGAGATGGAATTTGCGGTGATTTGACTTCACTCGACGGTAAAACGTTACCATGGAGATTTCGCATTGTCCTGTCTCAGTGCGTTGCCGGATACGGCGTAAGTTCTCGAGATGATGCGTTCGTGTCATCGCCATTAGTCGCACCATTGTTTGCCGATATTCCATAGGAATCCACGTGTCATCGCATGAAATCGTTCATGGGAGAAGAAATGACCGAATCGATCCACATAACTCGTTGGAAATCGGTCATTCTCTTATTATTTTAGCCGACAAATTCGTAACGAGTATAAATATATACATGCACACACACACACACATATATATATATGTATATATATATTGTGATATAAAAATTAATTTGATAGTTAGATAAAATAGTCGAAGTTTTAATATGTCATATTAAAAACTATAAATTAATCTATGCAAGCTATAAAAATAATCACACATTTATGAATCGATTCAATAGTAATGAAAAATAATCGAACTTAAATATTTTTTGGTTATCATCCTTTTATCACTCTAGTCATTTATATGAATTAAGATTATTGAATCGATTTATAAGATCTATGATAGAACATAATATAAAATATAAAATGAAAAAATAAAAAAATATAAAATCGTTGCTTTTGTTTTCTTTTTTCTTTTTTCTCGTGTCTGCTGACTTTTAGGTAAAGCCCGAAGCAAACTCTAGCTTTAAGTTTAATCCTCATTTCGAAGCATTTATCATTTTCGTTAAAACTTTGGTGCAACATGATCTCTTATGATATATGATATAGCTAGGATATAGGGTAGAGATACTACAAGGTAGAGAAGACAGGCCGAGTGTCTGACAGCTTCCGGACAGGAAGATACATAATCAACTCGCCCGTTTATTCAAGGACGATAAGAAATCCGTTGTTGATACACTCTCGTAACGATAATGGCATCGTTTAATCGTGCAAAACCGAGTTTGCACTTTTATTAGCACTTATCTTCCACGGCAAAGTGATATATGTATGTACATACCGTGATAATCGAAAATCGTAATCGACGTTCAATGCATCATTATCCAATGGACAATGCATTAATTAATTAGCTTGAACAATCGACAATAGATAGTGAGTTATGATCGAATTATATAGACTATTCACGAAACTCAGAGAGGAAGAGATATATCTCGATAATTCTGACATGTTTCATGTAACGTTTAATATAGAACATATGTATGTATATGCGAAGACCTTTAATAATAATCTTCTAATATTCTAGTATAGAAGATTATTTGTTGAACTTTTTGCGCACTGTATAATTATTTTCCTATCTTTTTTTTTTTCCTTTCCTTTTCTTTCTTTTTTTTTTTTCTTCTCCGACGATCATCGCGACGATCGCGACACCCGTTTTATTAATATTTTTTTTTATAATAGAGGACATGCATACGTGCGAAGAGTTTTTTTTATAGTCTTCTAATGGAGTATTAAAAATTGTTAGTAAACCTTTCTCATTATAATTATATCTTTCGGATTTATTTTAGGTTCAACTTTGACATGATTTAATTTCTCTTTTTTTTTCTATTTTGTTTTTTCGTTCTCTTTTTTCTTCCTTTTCTTTTTATCTCATGTGTTCGCGTAGTACAAATACGCGAGGCTTGAAATAATTTCCTAGTATATAATTGTTATTAAATTTCTGCATTGTAATTATTGCACATTAAAATAATTTATCATTTCATACGTGCATATACATATTCTTTAAAAGAAATTTAATTAACGATAAATTAACGATACGATAAATCCATGATAAATAACGCGGAGAAAAATTTTAATTTAATTACACACACACACACACACATATATATATATATATACACATTTATTAATATACCTATATGTATGAGTGTGCATTTTTGTTTTCTTTATTTTTTTATTATTTTATAAAAATGATCTCATCAACCATAGTAATGATTTGACGGATCGTTCGATACGTAATCCAAAGAAAGAAGATTTTTCTATGAAGCAGACAGAGAAAAAAAGGGAGAGGAAGATAGATAGATAGATAGATGGATAGATAGATAGATAGATAGATAGATAGATAGATAGATAGATAGATAGATAGATAGATAGATAGATAGATAGATAGATAGATAGAAAGAGAAAGAGAGAGAAAGGAATATCGATGAATGGAAATGCGTTCGTTCGTTCGAAGGAATAAAGTCGAACGAATGGTCCAGCAGAGCCGAGTAATCCGAACGGTTAACGCTTTCTCCGAATCCCACTGGGTATATAATGGTCATATAAAATGGGGCTGCTCGATTTTTAACGGAAAGCAACGGGGTAGGTTGGTAGATTGGTTGAGGGCAACTCTATATCACCTTTTCCTTGGCTACGCGAGGGAGATAAAAGGATTTATACGAATACTCACTCGGCCTCACGAAAGAACGTTTTATCTTGGATCATCTAAGTTGGAAATTGCGCATTCCTTACATGTCCCTTTTTAACTATATATATGTAAAATATATATGTGTATGTATAAGTGTATTTATGTGTGTATTCGTGTGTTGGTATGTGTGTGTGTGTGTGTGTGTGTGTGTGTGTTCAAGTAATTTAAATCTTTTTTATTTGATAATTATTAAGAATTATAGTTTTTTGTTTCCTTTTTTTTTATTTATTTTAATGAAAAGGATTAATATTAATCACGATTATTTATATATTGATAAGTATTGGTACTCGATGATATGTATATGTATATGTATATGAATCTTTTTTGTTTCGCAATTATTAAGAATTTTTTTCTTTTTTTTTTTATGAGAAGAATAAATATTAATTATAAAGGTTTATTTTTAATGAGAAAGAATTAATTAGGGATATTTTTTGTTCTTCAATTACATATACGTATGTGTATTTAATTAGTTTGAATTTTTTAGTCCTTTTTAGTTATCAAAAATTATATCTTCTATGAAAAAAAAACTTTAAAATATCTTTAATATTCTTTTTTTATTTATTTTAATGAAACAGGTTATTATTAATTATGACTATTTAATAATATTTATATATGTGTGTGTATATATATATATGTATATGTACAAAGTATATTTTTAATGAGAAGAATTATAATCAATTAAATATATTTTGAGTTCTTTAACTAAACGTATGTTATGTTTAAGTATTATACTTTGAACTTCTTCCCTTTCAATTATCAAAAATGATATCAAAAATTATACCTTCTGGTTTCTTTTTCTTTTCTCTTTGTTGATTTTAACGAGAATGACTATTATTAATTATATTTAAATACAAATGTTTACATAAGGTATATTTTTAATGAGAAAGACTATTCTTAATTAGAAAAATTTTCTAATACCATTTACATACACAATAATGTTCAGACGAGTTGATTTTCTTAAAGAATTAGAATTTTCAATAAAATTGTATATGCAGTGCTATCGAGAATTCTTTAGAAGAGAATCGTATGAAATTTCATTGAAATATTTTTCTTTTTTTTTTTTTTTCTTCGAATACACTTTTCGAATGAAATTGAAATAAAAAAAAACAAAAAAGAAAAAAATGACCGGACTAATCGATGCTTTTTCCAGATTCTAAGGCTCTGCGGATATTTTTTTTTGCTACGTGAAGAAAGGGAAGAAGAAAAAAAAATGAGAGAGAGAAAGAGAAAGAAAAAGTAAAAGAAAAAGAAACAAGAAAAAAGAAAGTTGAGAAAAATGAATCGAAGGATGAAGAAAAAGAAAAAGAAAAAGAAAAAGAAAAAAAAAGTTGAAGAAAGAATCCCGATTAAATCGATCGATCGGTCTTCTCTTCTATAGCCATTTCGTAAATTTTCTATCCTTTATCCGAAAATATCCTTAGCTCTATAAGTCTGGCAAATATAAAAGATGAGAAAGAAGTAAAAGTATAGAGGAAAAAGTAGAAGAAGGTGATCCCTTGGAAGGTACATATATATATATATATATATATATATATATATATATATATATATGTATATGTATATAAGATCTTCCCGAGCTGAGAATGATATTATTCGGTAACGGTATTAGAAGGAACTCGTCTAAGGTAAGAAAATTCGTTGAACTTAGTGGCTTACCGTACGGTTTCCCAAGTTCTTGACTTTGCAGACGAGATGCACGGTTTTGCCCACTAAGCCGGTGAAGTTCGATTGCATGGAAGAGTCGAAAATGGGCGCGGTACCTGGTGTAGGCCATTCCTCCAAGAAGTCGGTACGAAAGTTTCGCGAAGAGGATACCATGGCGCCTGTAAGAAAAGAAAGAAAAGAAGGAAGTATTACCGGATCTGTCAGACCTTTTTTTTTCTCTTTTAATCCTTTTCTTTCATAAATTTTTTATTACAAGAAAGGAAAGCTCGATTGGATCGATCGGTTTTCTTTTTTGGCTCTTATTGAGAATAGAATGAGATATTATAGTTGAATAATTATTTAGTTAGACATGTTGAAGGATTTTTTTTTCTTCTCTTTATTAATTGTTGGATATGAATTTTTGTCTCTCTCCTTCTCTTTCTCCGTTTATCTGTTTTATCTTTTTATTTTTTGTTTCGCATGAATAAGTAGATTGACGTTTAAAATATTAGAATTATTTTTTGTTTCAAGTTCTTCTTCCTTCCTCTTCTTCTTCTTCTTCTTCTTCTTTTTCTTTTCGTTATAATAATATTACAAATTCGACGACGTTACTGAGAAACAATTAAATACAAAGAGAGACAGAGAGAGAGAGAGAGAGAGAAAAAGAGAGGGAGAGATAGACTATTCGTAATGAATATTAAGAAGATTTTCATATTAATTGTAATTAGAAAGGATCTCGCGAGTCCAAGGCGTTGACGGAAATTAATTTCGAGTAGGTAGTAAGGTACGAACGGACGGAACCTAAGTAAGTAAGAAAAGAAGAAGAAGAAGAAGAAGAAGAAGAAGTAGAAGAAGAAGAAGAAGAGAACGAGAAAGAAACTTTTCTTTCTCGTTATCGGACGTTATAATTTTTCTTTTCAAAACTCCGCTAGTAGATTAACGTTGAGCGATAGATTTGAGGATAATTCGTAGTTCGTAGCGTGCAATAAATCGCAACGTCAAAGTACACCCCCGGTGCGGTTTTACCCTCTCGTTATACGATTAAACGCGATATATCGTATTACGTTGGCCGTCAGTATATTCGCTGAACGGACCACTCTTCTCGACGGTAACGTCAATTTCGTTAAGTGCTTACATTGTGTTCGAACGACTAATGGAAGCTTCGATGAGTGGTTTTTCGAGTGAAAAAAAATAGTCATCCACAAATTTTTTTCCCTTTCTTTTTCTCTTTTTATTTCTCTCCCTTTCTCTCTCTCTCTCTCTCTGTCTCTCTATTTTTTTTTATTTTTGTTTTTCCTCATAAGCTTTTTTTTTACTTTAATAAAATTATACTGTTTTATGCATGTATACACGCGCACACGTATATATGTGTGTGTGTGTGTGTGTGTGTGTGTGTGTGTGTGTGTGTGGGTATATACGATTTTATATAACTATTTTATATTAAGATCGCGACCATTTATAGTTAGATTAGCATCTAAGCATTATATACAGTTTTAAACATTTCATTTCCTTCGTCGGGAACATTTCAAAATGACCGAACTAATTTCATAGATACGAACGAATAACAAGAGCGCTCGTCGCTTGTCGTTAGAAGAATACTTAGCGGAACTGCTTGCATCTGCATTTTAAATTCGACGTTTTCCCGATTTCTGCCCCAGTTAACAACAAATTTGGTTGGCCATGCTTTCACAGTTTCATTATTAAATTCAACGATAACAAACATTCGATGGGAAAGGGAGA
>NC_057693.1:8153890-8168311 GCF_014466175.1 Vespula pensylvanica
CTTCTCTCTCTCTCTCTCTCTCTCTCTCTCTCTCTCTCTCTCTCTCTCTCTCTCTCTCTCTCTCTCTCTCTCTCTCTCTCTCTCTCTCTCTCCCTTTCTCTCTCTCCTTCTCTTTTTCATTCTCTATCTTTGTAGTACATATATGTGTATATGTATAGATATATACATAGGATATAATATAATATATATATATATATATATATATATATATATTGTAGTACATACAAAGTGGAATATGTTAAGCGTTACAAGCTGACTTCGAGTTATAATTTTTTTTTCTTTTCTTTTCTTCTTTTTTCTTCTTGTTTTATTTTTTTTTCTTTTTTTCTACTTTTCTTTTTTTTATATATATATATATCATCTTCGGTTATTTTTCGGTGACGATTAAATGGATTGCCCGAAGGTAATATACTCTAACAGCAACAAGAAAAATGTATTTACTTGTTGAAATGGTTCTATTTGACATCGATGAACATCCGATGAATAAACTCGTTTTTGGTTTTATCGTTGTGGTTAAAAATAAAAATAAAAAAATTCTATACGTTGCTTCTTTTATATATATATATATATATATATATATATATATATATATATATATCCTACGAAGTAATATCTGGTTGTCGTTTTTTACGTTTCATACTTACATAGTTCGTTTGATTAAGATTAAAAACAAAAAGAAGTAAAAATAGAACATAAAAAAGAAAAGAGAAAGAAATATGTACATCGATTCATATGTAACATAGCGTTACGTACGTACATAGGTTTCGGAGAAATCAACTTGTAACACTTTAAATGCCCCACCCTGTACATGGCCTCTATACTACGTTTATATATCAGAGTTCTCCCTCTTCTACACGTTCGCTTCCGCCACCCCTTTTCCAACGCCAAGCAACCCCTTCTTTACCCTCTCCCTCCATCCTCTCTCTCCCTCTCTCTTTCTCTCTCTCTCTCTCTCTCCCTCTCTACTTCCTCAGCCACTACTCTTCTCAGCTCCGCATTGCTCTCCAAGAAGATCCGAGGCGGTGCTTCGATAAAAACGCGAAAAAGCGCGAATCCGGTTATAACTTATGGCCTGAGATAATTAAAAGAAGTTACTCGAGTCTTGTACGACGTTTCTTTCTCGTTTATCTCTCTCTCTCTCTCTCTCTCTCTCTCCCTCTCTCTCTCTCTCTTATCTAAAGAACGATTCTAAAGAGTATTAAATATGTAATAAAAATGTGTCACATCTTTCACCGATGTTAATATTTTAATAATAATTAAGATGTGTAATGTATTTGCAAGATTTTATATTCAGAAATTTTATTAAAATTTTATATATATATTTATTTACTTAATTGATTACAATTAAACTTTAACTTGTTATAATTACATATTTACATATATACATATATATATATATATTTATATAATTTACTAAAATTAAACATTAATTAGATATAATTAACTTGTAAAATATTTGAAAATATGAATTTTAAATGATTCACAATGTGTTTCATTCGTTATTATTTATCGAAATTTTCGAATCATTAGTTTACTTTGGTGTAATTCCCAAAGAGGGAAAGAGAATGTAGATCGTTTCGTTTTCTAACGTCAGGAATCACGGTGAAATCACGAAGCCGTTGGTGGAACTTCGTAGGCGTCTGGAATCGAGTTTTCCTAGCCATTGTCGATAGTCGTTGTTGCAAGGGAAAGTCGTCTTTCGTTGGAGGGGGGTTCCATCCTATGCACTTCAAGTTATACGACACGCGTTTGAAAGGGCGATCGATCGATCGAGCCAAGTGCTAACGTCGTTACTTCGCGCAAGTCGTGTCCATAACCGACGCGACGTCTACTACAAACGCATTCCTACGACAAACTCCATATAAATTCGATCTCATTCCATTATTCTTCGACATACACACACACACACACACACGCGCGCGCGCGTACACACAGAGACACACGCGCATGTACAAAACTTTTTGTTTGTTTCTTAATTTCTTTCTTCTTTGTTTTCTTACGTTTTTTTTTCTTCTTTTCTGTTTCTTTTTTTTTTATTTATTCATTCATTCATTTTTTTTTTTAACTAAACCAAGTAGTAACAAGCAGATTTATTTCTTCTTTTTGTTTGTTTTTCTTTTTTATTTTTTTTTTTTTTACAGGAGTAGGATATTTAACCCTTTGGACGCATGGTTTTTCCTCTTTTTTGTTCGGTTTTATTCGTGCGTTTTTCTTTGTCATTCTTTTTTTCGTTTTTCAACTAAAAGAGAGTTTCAAGTAACGAGCAGATCTATCTTCTTTCTTTCTTGCCTTTCTTTTTTTTTACGGGAGGCAGGATATTTAACCCTTTGAACGCACGATTTTTCTTCCTTTCTTTCTTTCCCATCTGAAATTTAATAAAAAAAAAAAGAAAAGGAAAAGAGGGAATTGAATCTTTTGATGCACGTTTTTTAAGAGTTATTTTTTGTTAGAATTGAATAATAACATCAATTTGCATGCTTTCTTTCTTCAATTTTCTTATATGTAATGTATCTAGTAAGGGAAAGAAAAAAGGAAGAAAAAGGAAAGAAAAGAAGAAAGAACAAAAAAATGTATTCCAATGTGCATTCATAACTTCACTTCGTGCATTCTATTTGCGTATATATATTTGATATCGAAAATTTTTCATGATATACAAATGCGAATTCTAGGAAACGAATTGAATCGTACCCATCGAAATCGAAAATATCGTGAAACATCAATGTTTACTTTTCAACAGTCGATTTTTTCTCTTATTTTTCTTTTCCTTTTCTCTTTCTCTCTCTCTCTCTCTCTCTCTCTCTTATTTTTTTCTTTTTTTTTTGTAAATAAACGATTTCTCTTTTGGTTATATCAGTTATATCTACATCCACTTTCTTATTACGTGTATAGTAAACGTATGTGTAGTAGATGCTTATAGTGAAAGCGTGCGAATTATAGTACAGGGGTGTAATCGTAACATCAACATAAAAGAGAAATAACAAAACGATGTATGTACATACATAGATACACATAGATGTCTGTATATACATACACACATATATAGATACATACAATGTGAATATATGAGGAAGGGTCGGAAACCTCGAAACGCATTTATGAAACGGCACGGGTCGAGCTACCATACAGGTTGAACGAATTGAAGTAGCGAAAGCTGACCCACATAAATTCTTGAAGAGTCACTTCGGCTTGCTCTCACGTTAGATATAAAAGACAGGAAGAGAGAAAGAGAAAGAGAGAGAGAGAGAGAGAGAGAGAGAGAGAGGGAGGGAGGGAGAGAGGGAGAGTTAAAAGGGTTTTGAATCAAAGTACTTTGAACTTGAAGATGATTTTAGATCGAGTTTCGACATTTTCACAATGCATTATTATTAAATTGGAGAAAAAAGGAAAAATGTTCATTGAAACTTGTAGAAAATTCGATAAACAGACTCGCGTTTATATTTTCTAGTAGACTCTACTAGGCGCACCATCATTATGATATCTCTAAAAGAAATGGATCTGTTTATTTCGGTCAATCGAATTCATATCCTTGTTTTTTATCTTTTACTTTATTTTTTATTTTTTTTTCTTGTCTCTTCAGTCAACCGAAAAAATAAAAGTCTGACTGTTCTTTTTCCGACCCTTGTAACAATTCATTTTAATAAAATAAAAATAAACACGATGTTTCTGTTATATATATGCATATATTCGCGTTTAAAAAAACAAAGAGGAAAGGTACAGAAATAAATCGGTTCTTTTGTAAATTTAGATTTATAAAAAAAATATTTAAAAATTTAAAAGAGAAGGGAGAAAAAAGAAGAGAGCAGAAAGGAAAAAAAATATACACATATATATACACATTTAAAGCAACACTACTTTCATTTCGGTGAATGTAATATCAGGTTGTTCCTTTTCTTTTTATCTTTTTTATATTGTTGTTTGTGAGTAATAAAGTTTTAAAATATGATCCAATAGAGGTTGAAGAGGCCCCAGATTGCACCTAATATGTCCCTTATGATAAATGCGACCCCGTCAACAAAGGATTTGACCTGAATGATTCTTGAATCGTTAACACGTAAAGAAAAAAGGAAAAAAAAAATAGAAAAAACAAAAAGAGAAAAAAAAGTAAATTATATATTCGATTTGCAAATACATACTTGAGTACGCACATACATACAATACGTTTGAATATTCGAAACTGCAAACATTAGCGCAGCGATAAATCATTCCGGCGCATTCGTCATAGCACGTTTAATCACAGTTAGTTCTAGCGACTCCGCGACTATTAATTAGTTTAAGAGTAATTAATGATTATCCTAATTATCTTACACGCTTTCGCCACTCGATACTAAACTAAAATAGAATTTCCGTGATGTTGGCAAGCAACGTAACGTAGATAATACATAATAATTCGTTCGTTTATAAATAGGAGCTTATGTGAAACATAATGTTGAAATAATGTATTATTAACATTCAACGTAATATAATCACAGGTAATTTAAATCCTTTGTTGAGATTGACTTTAGTCTTGAGAATATTACTTAGATTTTTATTATATTTTTCTTTTTTACTGTTCTTTCTTTTGTATGTTCTTATCTGATAAATATATATATGAAAACAAAAAAGGAAAAAAAATATAAGAAATCCGAACATTCGTAATGAGCGTTCCATTTATATTCATGTATATAAATATTAATGTAATAAGTTTGCTCTAAAATATATAACAAGGGGTTGGGCAATAAGTAAAATAGCGAAAATTATTAATAAAAAATGTTAAAAGCTCGGTAAAAAAATCGATCTGAAAAAATATGTATTGTTTTTAAAATAACTCTACATAGTATCGTATAAATATGTGTGTGTATATATTAAAAAGTAACATTACAATTTTCAATATTCTATACGAAGAATGCCACGAACGTGGTCAGTAATATTTTATTGAAAAAATTCCGATTTAATTCGATAGACAATTTTATATTTATATCATAGATCGGTCTAATACGTACATAAATATAATCCGAGTTACACAAGAAAAACGGGGAAGAATAATTTTCAATTGTTAAAAAAATGTTTGTTTTCTTTTTTCTTTTCATATTTAAATTTACTCTCTTCCTTGTAACAACATCGACGATTATCTGTCATTAGAATAATTGCAATGTCGCAGAGACGAGTATAAGCATGGGATAATAGAGGGTTAGTAAACCTTAGTTGGATTTCTACCAAGTAATAAACGAATTGGACGATATGTAAAATAATGAATATCGTACGATATGGCACAGCCATCGTGCCTGCCATAGTTCGAAAAGAGAATAGGCTAAGCGAAAGAGAACGAATGGACTCAATTCTAACAGCAGGAAGACGTTTCTACATACATACATACATACATACATACATACATACATACATACATACATACATACATACATACATACATACATACATATATACATACATACATACATACATACATACATACATACATACATACATACATACATACATACATACATACATACATACATACATACATACATACATACATACATACATACATACATACATACATACATACATACATACATACATACATACATCATATGTACGTACATATGTGATTACATACACACATGGATACATACATGGACACGTACGTACGTACGTACCTATATACATACATGAAAACATACATACGTACACATATACATACATACATACGTTTCGACTTTCTAGCTAACTCAAATCTACGCTAGCTACCACTACCTGGACTAATACGAATCGAGGTGGTCTTTCTCTTTGCACGCGATGGCTCCTGCCGTGCAACGCATTCAATTTGAATTCAAGATACTCCAGACACGTATCGCGTAGTTCTCACCGAAAATCCATCGGCACGATAATTCCGAGCGTGCTCGTAATGCCTGCCTCACTCTGCGTTCCACTTTGGAAGAACTTTCAGAATTGGAAGAGAGGAAGAGGAAGAGGAAGAGGAAGAGGAAGAAGAAGAAGAAGAAGCAGAGGGGCTGGGGATGTGGGTAGGTGGTTGGATGATGGTGGTGGTGGTGGAGGATAGGGGGTGGCTAGCGCGAATAAAGAGGAGGGACTAGTTGGACGGGAGGATGATGGAAAGGGTGTAGAGGGACAGAGGGATGGATAGTTTCAGTCCTAGGGTTGAATTTAATCAACCTATCTCGTTGTTTTCTGCCGATGCCAAAGCGAGCTTCCCGAACTTCCTTCACCGAACTTTCTTTGGTTGAATTCTTTGGCACGTATGGTATGTTATAAAACGATTTAGTGATTGGTTGACATTTTTCAGATATCATCGATTTTGTTTTTTAATCTTCTTTTTTCTTTATTTTTCTTTTTGTTTTATTTTTTTGCTGATCACAATCAAACACGTATAGAGATCGAATTGTTACATATAGGAGGTGGTAAGGTTGATAGCAGATAATATTGTTGGACGAGTTTATTACACAATTGGAACTAAAATAAAAAAGTGTTTAATAATTTTATTATCAAGTTGGTTTAATTATAAATAGATACGATATTAAATCGATCGTTTCTTTTTACTGACGAAAAATATATGATTGATGAAGTTAATGACTGAAAGCAATGAGATATTGAAATATTATTATTTATTTTATTTGTTTGTTTATTTTTTTTCTTCGGTCAGTACCATTAAACAAATTGGTACTAAAGTCTTGAAATAAGGAACGTTATTAAATTTATTATTGTTATTATTTCTCATCTTCTTTTTTTTACTACAGAGTCTCGAAACCATTAAATTGGACAGTAAGATCTTCAAATAAGGCTTAGGTAACATCGATCATACTTTTGGTAAATTCTATTATATAGCGTTCGAACTAGAAATTGGTAAATGTACAGAGGAAAGGAACCAGCCGGACCTTCTTTTCGATTTGATCTTACGATTCAGGGAAGGGAAAGTAATATACGTAAATCCCATCTTACATCGTCTATCCTTTCACGAACGAATATGCGTGTCGGAAGAGACATGACTTTCATGAATATATCGGAGATTCGTTGTTTATCTTATAAGGTAATCCAAATATGAAGTTATTTTTTAAGAGAAAATATTATACTCCAGACATTTTTACAGAGATAACACATTTAGTACGAGAAAAATATTAATATTTTTATACGAGAGCAAGTTATTATGAAGTATCCTTTTGCATGGACAGTGTATACACGAGACTTCTTTAAAAGGAAAAAAAGAAAAAAAGGAGAAGTAAGAAAAAATATATATATATATATGTATACCCACGAAAAATATGTGGAAAGAAAATATGAATTACGTTTCAAAAAGTCACTATCTACTTGTATTTCAGTGAAATCAGACCACTTTATTTTTTTTATTATTATTACGATATATCTGATATAAATATATGTATAAGATTTTCCAATGAAAATTTTCTCTACAAAATAAAATTTTTAAATTAAAAAAAATATATATATATAGATAGATAGATAGATATCATACTAATACGCAATATCGGCCAAATGGCAATTATAGCTCTTTTTGAACGATATCACTTTTTCTTAATTAGATTTTTACATTTTCACATAATTGTGGTTCAATTTTGCAAATGACCGGATCGAATTTCGTTATCGAAGCTTCTCAAGGGTTTTAAATTAAAAACAAAAGAAAAGAATCTTTTTTTAATTTAAATGTTTCCTTAGAAAGAAAAGAAGAGAGGAAAATCCAAAAAAATAAGTAATTGATATTTCGAATATCGTGTATTTTATAAATTTTTTATTCCGAATCTGTATCATCGATGATTAACATTAATGAAGAAGTGTTCGTGGTAACGTACAAGATAAAACGGGCATGAAATCTGTGAAATTTATAAGAAGTCTTCAAAGGAAACTACATAAGAAATATCCAAAAGATGAGGAAGACTGTTTGTGAATTATTAATGTGAAATTTCAGAGAACCGGATCTCTGTGCATAGACATGACACGACAAAAATGGACGTCCAAGAAAATCTAGGGAGGAAAATTCCAAGGAAAGAATTCCTTGGAGGCGAATTTTCTTTAATTTTCTCACATTTCTTACCTTTTATCTTGCACGTTATCACAAACGCTTGTTCATCCACGTTGATTCTAGACACAATGATATGACACTGAAATAAAAAATGTATGAATTACATAATCATTATTAAATCTTCTCGAAAATCTGAAATAGCAACAGAGTTTAAGTGGCCCATCGTTCGAAAGATCTTTTAATCCTATTTACAATAGTATTATTTTTTCAAACTTCAAGTTAATAATTTCCGAAAAAATTCATTTCGAAATTTATATATATATATATATATATATATATATATATATAATCTATGAAATCACGTCTCTACACGTCAGTATTAAAAAAAAAAAAAAAAGGAAAGAAATAAGAAGAAGGCGAAGAAGAGGAGACAAACGTAAGTGAAGAAATATGAAGCATTGCGTGTATCTACTAAAAATAAAGACAGAGAGGGAGACACAGAGACAGAGAGGGAGAGAGAGAGAGAGAGAGGGAGAGAGAAGGAAACTTCTCGTAACGATGGACGAAGCAAAAGGAAACATCTTATCCCGACGTAAAATGGGTGCCGTGGTTAAGTTCCGCGCTTGAACTTCGTCTATTACCGTATATAATAAAGAGTCGTTATTCCAAGGCGGGCTCTTATCTTTGCAGGTAGCCGTGA
Source organism: Vespula pensylvanica (assembly GCF_014466175.1). Taxonomy (NCBI): domain Eukaryota; kingdom Metazoa; phylum Arthropoda; class Insecta; order Hymenoptera; family Vespidae; genus Vespula; species Vespula pensylvanica. The sequence goes on from NC_057693.1 coordinate 8,162,560, forward strand.
AATAAAGAGACGGAGAAGAGCCTCGTCTGGTATGCCAGTAAGAAGCCTAGAGGCCACTATAAATGTCGGGATGAAGGTGGAAAAGGGATAGCTAAGTATAAAGAGTACCAGTACGAGAGAAAAAGAGAGAGAGAAAGAGAGAGTAATATAGAGATAGGGAGAGAAAGAGAGAAAGAAAGAGATGGCTTGCACTCGTTGATGAGACAGCCCTGAGATACGTTTGCGAGCAAAACGATGTAAAAAGTCTACCGCACTAACACATATATTCTATCGAAGTAATATCATAGAATATATTAAGATATACATATATATATATTTTTTTTCTTTTTTTCTTTTTAATATATATATATATATATATATATATGTATGTATATGTATATATATATATGTGTAATAAAATAGTGTAACAAAATGTCGTCGTAAATAAGCTACGCAGAACGTAGTTTTCCTTTATGTTTCAAAAGTAATTCAGTAAGCAGTGCGTTATACGTCAGACGTGAGTAACGTTCAACTTCATGGTTGTGTTTCAAACAAATTGTCTTTTCTATCCTTCTCTTTGTCTCTTTTTCTTTCGTTCGCCGTCAATTTCACGAATGCAATCCTGAGAAAAGAGTAACGTCGTTTATCTTGAAAACATGTTAGAGCAGCTACTTACGTAGTTTTAGTACTTACGTTTGTTTATCTCCTTTTTTTAACTTTTGCTTTCCATCTTTCTATCGTACATATAATGAGAGAAATTTCGACGTTTTTAAATTTATTTTTTTCCGACCTACGACTTGCATTTATGAACGTGTTTTTTTTTTTTTTTTTTATTAATAACGAAATTCTAGTCGAGAAATAAATTCTCTAGTTTAGAGAAATAAAGAAAAAAAAATTTTGTAATCTTCGTTCATAAATCATAGATCATAATATACGCGGTATTTGGAATTTAATTATTCTTAATTAATGAACAAAAGTTACATAGTGGCGTTTCGTATAAAATTAAAAAAAAAAACATTTTGTTTAAGTTCTTTTTTCGTTCAGATTGCCGGATCAAAATGTCTTCGAAGAAAGATGAATCGAAATTTGTTTTCGTTTTTTTTCTTTTTTTGTAAATCGCGATAGCAGAGATTGCTCACAGATCACGATATTTCGCGACTATAGAAAATAGTTTTCTAAACAATAGGAAAAGTCAATGTATTCTGTGACACGGTTAAAGAGAATCGTGAAGGTTTAGATATAAGAAAATCTCATTCGCTTTCGATTCTACCTTGCGAATCGAGGATTTCGGAAAAATCCCTTAGACGTTTACTTCTCTCTTGATCCCCTCGCATTACTTTCCACTTTCGACTCTGTTAGAATCGTCGTTATCTCGAAGGTACAAACAAATCGATGTTTCCGAATGAAACGAAATTCAATATTCTTAAAATATAATCATTACGATGGCTTGCACATTTAAATGTTCGAAATTTTTATTGGATATGTAAAATTTAGATCGTAAATTATGATCTTTCATAGATCTTCTATCTCTTTCTCTATTATATTTTTTATTCACTCATTCTCTCTCATTCTCTCTTATTTTCTTTTATTCTCTCTTTCTCTCTCTCTTTTTTTTTTTTTCTTTCTATCGCACTCTTTTTCCTGAACGAATGAGAAAAAGCCTTCGCGGAATCTCCAAGGATTTCTCTCACAAGATTCACTCGCTAGCAGACGTCTTCATAAATCGGGGAACCCTCGAAAATCCTTTCAACGATCCTACGTTGATCCAGTCATATCGTTTCCCATTTTTAAATCGTCAGACCATATCGAGAGAAAGAAGAATCGGTATTTTGAATTTTCGAAAACCAAACCTTATTAAAAATTTAACAGAATACCTTCCATTCGGATGTTCGAAAATTTCCCAATTGTATATTACATAATTAATTATTAAAATTAATCGAACCTCTACGGAATATCATTGACGATACGATTATAATTTCATTCCAAGATATATTCTTGATAGATATATTATTGAAATTATTGAAGGAAAGGAAGACAAAGAAGGAAAAAAAAATTCAATATACATCTCTCTCTTTCTCTCTTTCTCTTTCTCTCCCTCCCTCTCTCTTTCTCCCCATTTATCGTTTCAGAAATATAATACATGTTATACATGACACAAAACGATCGAACGAAAAACGAGCAACGATGTAGAAATAACGCTTGATGACTCGTTATCAAACGTTACAGTTGTCCAGGATACCAATACCTTTCTCTCTCTCTTTATCTCTCTCTTTATCTCTCTCTCTCTCTCTCTCTCTCTCTCTCTCTCTCTCTCTCTCTCTCTCTTTATCTCTATGCTTTATTAATTTACGTATCGGTTGGGATACACGCACATATACACACACGTACGTACACACATACCAACATACGTCTGTACGATGGTACAATAACCGGTCATCGATATCACCTCTCTCTCATTTCGTGAATTATCTTCTTAATAAGGGTATCTCTGCCAGTTACAAGACCAACTTCGATTAATCGATTTTATCGCCCGTTTCCGTGCCCTTATTATTGTTACTGTTCCCTAAAAGCGATCGAAAAGCGATCGACACGAGCCTAGTTTCCTGAACTTCCTTCAAATTGCTTGTCGCTCGAACAGTACTACCTTTTCTATCGATTCCATTCTATCCTCCTCTCTTTCTCTCTCTTTCTCTCTGTCGTCTTTCTTTCTTACTCTCGTGAATCCTCTAATTGCAGGATTACCTTCTTATTCGAACTCCAACGTTTTCTCTGTCGAACTTTAGTCGTGAAGAAAAAGAAAGCAAAAAAAAAGGTATAAGTTCTTATATCGAGAAGAACGATCGACCCTTTTCGTCCTCTTTGTCCTCTTCGTCCTTTTCCTTATTCCTCTTTCTCTTCTATCTTCTTCTTCTTACGAAAGAGTAAATAAGAAAGGAAAAATGTACTCTGAACTCATGGAATTACATATGTCGATAAAAGAATCACGAAGTTGTTCGACCGAGAGAGAGAGAGAGAGAGAGAGAAAGAGAGGGAGAGAGAAAGGAAACATAAATTTAGTACCCTTATCTCGTTTTCCCCAATCGAGCTTATTTATATGCTGAAGAAGAAACGCGAGAGAAAGGGCGTTCCCTTTAACTCGAGAATTACCAAGCGTTTTCTGCGATTGGATAAATACACGTGCAATATATATATATATATAAACATGGGATGAACCTGAATAAGTGGAAAACATTTTAAGGGTGCTTTCGGCACATAAAAACAATGAATAAAAAAAAGTTCATACAAACGTATACCCTATTTGACTTTGTTTTCGAGTTATATATAGTATATGTATACGTAATACGTTTTAGCAATAATTCTTTCGTTGGATGGACGTAGTGTCCGTTTTCTAACAAATGGATAGCCCATGGAGGTCCTATTGCCCGGCCAGTTCCCACCCTCAATTCCGGACTTAAAATCCGATGGATTTTTACTTGTGGGGTTGTTCGTCTCAACGAGTGTCAGTGGTACTATGGAAAAAAAAAGAGAAAGAAAATACGATCCCATCAAAAAAAAAAAAAAAAAGAAACAAAAGAAAAATGAATTTGACTTTGAAATTTCCATGGATTAGTCGACCTAGCTGCCGGTGCAAAAAAAAAGGAAAAAAGAAAAAGAATGATTTGCGTCACGTGATGGACCCAGCTTTTTATCAAACAACATTTGTAAAAACATTTTCTTGATAGATTTAATCTCTTACAATATATATAGACGGAGAGAAGGAGAGAGAGAGAGAGAGAGAGAGATCACGCGATAAAGGAAAACGACATTTATATTTTCCAACTTCGAAAAGACTCGTATATATTTAAATCGGACAATGAAAAGTCATTGTAACACGATTTGCTTTTGTTAGAAATGTATGTATATTAGTATACAAAAACACGGACGATCGTCATATCATAGCGAATATCATAATCGATTATCGATGATAATCAATGGCAATAAAACATTTTGTTCGTAGTAGTGTACGTCAATGAAAGGATTCGTTGCACAGCAAATTAGACCGCTTTGTCCGCACTATAATATTGTTTGAAACGAAACGAAGTTTGCACCGAGCGTAACTATTCGAATTTGCTGTGCGAGCAGTGCAGCTGCTTAATCCGATAATGAAAGTAATAGTACATTTAGCGCGGAATACATCTTCCCGCTTCACTTCGAAATTGAACGAGACTTTACTTAACCGCTTTTTACTTTGGGGAAAGGGGAAAAGAGGAAGAGAGATTTAACCCTCCTCTCGAAGATTCGTTAATTCAATTTCTCATAGTCTAATCGAATAAACGTTATTTCGACGTTATTCCTCTTAGCGCATCTGTAAATCTTTTTCATCCGTAAAATCTTTTTTATTTTTATATCGATCATTTAACATTTTTATAATCAATAGTAAACCAATCATACGCTTACATTTTCTCATCAAAATTTCGTCCGGTCGAATAAAATACACGAATTCGTCATTGTATACGATTTAAACGCGTTAAACGAACGAAATTATTTTTGTGGACAATTTTTCTTTAAAAGTTATTATATATCAAGCGAACGTTCAAGGTGGTCATGACAGAAATCGAATGGGAATATAATTTTTCTTATTGAAAATTTCAATTAAATCTTTCCGTTAACATATTTTATTTCAACGTTATCATTCTTTTATGACAAAAATGTTATATTGATTGTGTCTGGTAAATATTTTAAGAAAATTAAATTATTTCTCATACATATGTTACATAGCCGACGAAAACAATTAAAAAGAAAAAATGAAAGAAAGAAAAAGAAAAAATAAAGAAATATATAACATCTAAGAATCCTTAGCGAATAAGTAAAAAGAAAAAAAATAAATAAGTACACGATGTAAATATTTACAATTAAATTAAATGTGAATACATATATTCACACACACACAAACATATATATATATTTGTAATTAAAAAAAATCATATATATCGAAGGGGTTAAAACGCAAATCACGCTCTCTTTGAAATCATCTCAGTAAATAAGATTTACGAACGTTCATTTTACGTACGACGTGAACACGTATATACAATCACGAAACTCGTTTCCTTGAGGATAGTAAAAGAAAAAAAAAAGGAAAAGAAAAAAAAGCAGTATAAGAGAGAACGAAGTACTCGATGTACTTCCCATCTTCGACGAATATAGTGGTGGGAAGCCGCGAGGGGGAAATGATTTAAAACTATTGAGATTGCTTCCAGGTTAGCACAATAGCGACAAGATGTTCTAGAAAAAGGGATTCGACCGACTGGATTCCCGCCAACTCATCAGTAACTGGGGAAGGCGATGTTAAATCAAAAGTCTTCGCTTTCCTTCGGTGAAGAGAGAGAAGGGAAGAATATAGAGAGAGATAGCAGATAAAGCTGGACAGAGAGATAGAGAAAGATAGAAAGACAGAGAGAAAGAGATAGAACAAAAAAGAACAAAAAGAGATTTCATTTTCGCCAATTCAGATGGAGCGTGTAAATTTATTCAGAAATTTCCTAATCGAACTAGAGTTAAATTATAAACGTGTTCTAAATATACATTTTATAATAGCTACCATATGTATATATTATACACAAAAACAAAATTGTATACATGTACATAATACCCATAAAATAAATGACCGATCTTCATCACGACCATACTACATATGGATGCTTGTAGAATATAGTGTCGAAAGGTGTCGAAGCACGTCTGTTCGTGCCACCTCTCTCTACATCATGTGTTCCTGATACAAAACTCAATTGCCGGG
>NC_057693.1:8168411-8191821 GCF_014466175.1 Vespula pensylvanica
CTCTCTCTACATCATGTGTTCCTGATACAAAACTCAATTGCCGGGAAAAATTTCTGCATACCCCACGATTTGAAATTTTGAACAGGAGAACATAGCTTCCATATGTGCGGCATGGGCAAACGTGGCATGTGACTCGTCTGTACGTGGCAGCTCTGTGTTCAAATATTCGATTTCTGGTGTGTGCAGGAATTTATCCCATAAATCGTAATTTCTAGTATGTTCATATAATGCCTACGAAGGTTTCATGTCTGCACGTGTCACCTGTTTGGTAGTTATATTCTCCTAATCGATATTTCAAATCTTGTACCAAGCAGAACTGTTTCCTTATAATTGAGTTCTGATTTCTGAGTTCTGAGTTCTCTTTATTTTATATATATATATATATATATATATATATATATATATATATATATAATATATAAAGCAAACCTTAAGGATAGCAAACGATTATACTTAACAGACCATAATCCCGTGATCTTGTTTTGTTCTTCATGAAGAGGGACAGAGAGAGGCAATGAGGGTGAGTAAGAGAGAGTGAGAACGTAGGGATAGAGATGAACATAGACATAACAATGGAGAAGAAGCGTGTAGAAAGACGGAGTGACAGAGAAAGAGAGAAGAGATACGTAAATATAGTACTATCCAGTAAATTCAGGAATTGCACCAGACGTTTCGTACGAATTAGTTTACTTTACAATAAACACAAAGGACGTGTCTCAGACGTGGGTAGGCTTAGAAGTATCTCGGAAATCTAGCCGGCTCATGCTAAAAGACGGAACTTGTGTTTATCTTATATAGTTGTGGATGCGTGCGTTGGGAGAGAGAGAGAGAGATAGAGAGAGATAGAGAAAGAGAGAGAGAGAGAGAGAGAGAGAGAGAGAAAGAGGGAGCGAGAGCAAGTGGGAATATGAGGGACAGAGAGGGAGGGAGAGAAAACGTTGTTGTTGATAATAAGCCGAGCTATGGAATTTCACTTTACCGGCACGGAGAGAGAGAGAGAGAGAGAGAGAGAGAGAGAGAGAGAGAGAGAGATGGAGAGAGAGAGAGAGAGAGATGGAGTAAACGGGGATGCTATGTCATTGACAAAATGCTTCTACGGCAAACTACTCGGCTTATGGGATGTGTATTCCGTTCGTGGCACTTTCGGAAAAAGGGAATCTTTTCTTTGGAAAAGGAAGAAGAATGGAACGTTCTCGAGAGGCCAACATGACATCACATTCTCTATCTCTATCTTTATCTTTATCTCTATCTCCTCTCTTTATCTTCCTCTCTCTCTTTTTCTCTCTCTCTTGTTCAACATCGAGTGACGTCAAAATTAAAATCCGTCGATTTCAAAGATTGACGATATTAATCAAAAAGAAGAAGATTTTTTCCTTTACGAAACTACCATATATTCTTATGGCATGAAAAATGGGAAATAATATATCGTTTTTTGTATATTATTAAGTATGTAAAGAGTTTACTTTAATGCGAAAGTATTGGAATGTATGAATAATTGAATAATCAATGGAACATATACAGTCAATATAAATTAATCCAATATGCGTATTATTTATGTCTAATCATAAAATTCGGCCGTGATTGAATTTGGTTATATTAAAAAGAAAAACAAAGAAAAAATGGTAAAAAAGAAAAATAGAGAAAAAATCTAACTTAAAAATCTTATATAATAGCAATCTCTAGAATATAATCAGAGAGTACTACATATATTGTTACATATACGTATACATACATATATACGTGTAAATTACAATAGATATTTTTTTCTTTCCTCACCATTAACTTTCACATTAGAAGGAGAAGAGAGATTCCAATGAAGTCAATTAAGACTAATAGAACCAGGTAGGAGATATCTTTCGTCGTTGTCGTAGATGAGTAGCACATAAGGAACGCTTGGCTCGCCGTAAGGCAAAACGCGAATCTCACGACTCGAATCATACTTGAAGTAACTAAGCTCGAAATCCTGACTACGGCGACTACGACGACAAGGACTAAGGCGACGACAAAGACGACGATGACGACTACGATGACAAAGACGACGATAAAGACAGGAGTGTGAAATTTTGGTTGGAGTTAGTTACGTGACAAGCATAAGCAAGGTAGAAAGGTATGCTTCTATTCAACCTTGTTCACCATCTATCTGTCTTTCTTTACGTACTTACACCCGCACAGATATAAATACAAATTCATTCGTGCCGTATCTGATAAGATTGAATGAATGAATGTAAGAAAAAAAAGAAAAAAAGGAAGAAAAAAAATGTATGAAAAAAAAGGTATGAGAGAAGGAGAAGGAAGGTAAGATAGAAAGTTAATATATTAAAAAGAGATAGAGATAGAGATAGAGATAAATAGATAGATAGATAGATAGATAGATAGATAGATAGATAGATAGATAGAAGGAAAAAGATAGAAATAGGAAAGAGAGTGAGTATACGAACGAGAATTGCTTTACGCGCTTTAGAAACGTGAATATTCGTTTCACCTGGGAACGCACAAGACAAGAACAACCAACCTAAATTACAAACTCTGTTGTGGAATTGCGTAAAATGTTGAGAGAGATATAGTAGGAGAGAAAGAGAGAGAAAGAGAGAAAGAGAGAACGAGAGAAAGATAGATAGATAGATAGATAGATATATCTACAATAAAAGCAAATCGCAATTCCCCGTTGACATCGAAGCAAATACCGACCACTCATTCTCTTTCTCTTTCTCTCTCTCTCTTTCTCTCTCTCTCTCTCTCTCTCCCTCTCTTTCTGTCTCCCTATCTTTTTATATATATATATATTTTTTTTTGTCTCTTCCTCTCCTTTAGTCTTCCGCTATCGAGCCACTTTAATTTTTGATAACGTCGAAGTCGGTACTCGCGGCATTTCTCGTCGTTTTCCTGTTGGATTTTCCCTCCCTTTCTCCTGCCCCATGTCAACCTTTCCCCGACTTGTATCGCGTTACACTGACCTCATATACGATGCATAGCCTTCGTATGTTCACGCTAAATCTGCCCTTCTACCTCCCCTCTCCCGATCCACAACCCTGTTCTCCCATTTTCGTTTTTCCAATCGCCACTTCTCGTCGTTCTCCCGATTTACAAGAGCGACGCGTTCGCGTTTCCCAATACTTCTCTCTCTCTTTCTCTCTCTCCCTCACTCTCTTTCTCTCTTTCTCCCTCTCTCTTTTTTTTTCGTATCTCCTCTCCTTTTTTTTTTGTAATTTATTATTTATCAAAAAACGCGTGACTATCCGGCGAATATTCCGTAGCAAAAAAATTTCCAATCTCGTGTCTCTTTTATATTTTTTTTACGCTTTTTTTTTCTTTTTATATTTTATTATTTGTTTTTCTCTTTTTTCTTCTTTTTTTCTTTTTTTGTTTTTTTTTTTTCTTTGTTCTTTTTTTTGCAGACATAGCTTGTCCCCTCGTATTAGTTTCTTAATGAATGAATTTGCGTTAAATCATTTTTTGGATATGGTTTTCCCTTTTTTGCTTTTATTCTCTTTTTCGTTTCTTTTCTATCCATTAGATATCGCTCAATTTATTCAACGAATAATATATCGGAATGTAGTATAAAACAAAATGAAAGAATTTTCTGTGATAAGCTATTGATGAAACTGATTTATAAATATTAATGTACTCGATTCGTTTTAACGAAACAATATAATAATAAGATATATATCAAAATTATTAGATTCCTCATTTTGATCGAATGAATTATTAAACAATAGGAATACAAGAAGAAAAAGAAAAATACACAGACATTAGAAAATATTAATTCTAAATTGAGATACTAAAAATATTAAAACGAGTTATGCGTGTAAAACTATTATATACCACTCGTAATATTACATAGAACGTATTACCTTCCTCTATAATTACACTTCTAACCTATTATCCACTTAACATATATTCGGTACATAGCATTGCGTACATGTAGTATGTTAACTATTACATATACTCCTTAACTTATCTTATGGGGCTAGAGTGCTGTTGGCGTAACACCAGTGCGAACGCGTAACAATTCTACGATGGGACATATTATGCGTATTATATTCGCCTAACTACCGGTACGCGATTCTAGTATTACCGACTAGAATATGTGGAACGTATCGTAAAGTTCTCATTCCTTAAAATACCATACCCCGTTCTCTTATCTATATTTTGATGTTAACCATATTCGTATTATTTCACGTAAAATCTTGGTTAATCTAACGATAAGATAAATCCAACCTCGAACCATGAAAATCTTAATCTGACGAAAGAATGGACGATATTTTTTTTCAATGAAAAATTCATGGATCAGAGTGAAAGAGGATTTTTCTTTTCTTCTTTTTTTTTCAATAAATTCCGGAATATCTCTCTTTTTTCATTTTGTATTTTTTCTTTATTTTTATTTTTACTTTTTTATTTTTTTATTTTTAGAGATAGACAGAAGAAGAATGAGAAGAAGAAGAAGAAGAACGATGAGAGGATTAAAAAATATCTATGTGTATTTTACATTAGGAATAAAAGAAAAAAAAAAGAAGAAAAAAAGTAATTCGTTATTAAAATCATTATTATTCTCTAGATCTAATCATATTAGATTTATACGTTGAAATATCTGGGTTGGGTACATATGTAAGTAGACAGAGGGGATGAAAGACACGTTCTTTGAACCTGGCACAAAAACAGGATAATTATATTCGTCACTTACGTATTTTATTCATTCAATCCTAAAACGTCAGAGATGATACATCACATTGCGAGATAGGGAATATAGTTTCACACATACATACGTATATATACTACTCATACATATCTTCCTATAATATTCCAAAATAGTTTCTGTTTTATATGTAATATTTTATATGCAATTTTATAGTATCTATTATTAATATTAATTATATTTCTCTAATCGAAATTTACGATAACTCGATAACGATATTATTTCGATCAATTGACAGGAAATAATTTTTTCTTATATATCTATATATTTGTATTTCTGAAAATTTCATTTTATTTTGTCACATCGATTAATTAATAATTTTTATTTCATTCAAGTTCTTAAGTAGTTAAAGATGTACTTAAGTAATATAATATTTATAGGTATATTAGTATCGGAAAAACCGAGCATCGCTCGCTCTCTAAAGAAGGATAATGGATAACTAAGTTAACCGATTAATATAGTATACAGTATAATTAATTATACTGTAATATATGCGCATCTTATTATTTTATGATATGGTATAGTATAGCATAGTATAAAGAGATAATATGATAATATATACATATAAGTATCTCATTACCATCTAATATAATATATTCTATATGATTAATTATATCATTATATTAATAATATTATACATATTAGATATATAAAAACAAAATAAATTTAAGTAAATAGTATAATTAATATTATTGTACTATGAATAAATCTTTTTTAGCAAAATCAAGACGAAATTTCCCTTAGAGAAAATTAGATAATATACGTATACGTTCATATATATAATACAAATATATATACACCTATAATATATATTGTAATGATTAGTATATTATTTTCTATCGTAACAATACGATATCGTTTCCACTATGTGTTTGGTAGTAACCAAAAGCATGAAAGATGTTGAAAGAGTCATGTATAATATGTACAATACATACACATGCATACACACACATACATATATCTGTATATACATACACACACACATATATATATACATATACAGTAAAGTCGCTTTACTTACAAATCCACACGTACGAATACCTCGTAAATGCTTTAATCTCGAAAATGCACGTACCCACTTCGGGAGTAGCGTAAGAGTAAGACTAGACGGTGAGGGGTGGGTAGATTGAAAGGAGGCTTATGTGTTGCTTTATATCGTACATTCTCAGAGATCCCTCCTCTTTTCGCCTCGTGATCTTTGGACATTCGACCCACTTTTTCCTAGGAAATTTAATGCTTCGCGTCTCGATACGCAAACGCGTTTCATAACATTTCATTCGTCGTTCGTTAAAAAAAAAAAAAAAAATGAATCTATGAAATCATAAGGTCAAACCATTCAATTTGGTATACCACATCATTTCGAAAATCGATATCTGAAAATTTATATGTGTATACACACACACACACGATCGTGTAATTAATATCCGAAAAATCGCCGACAAAGAATAAAATTAATTAAATATTTTCAAAGATTTTTCTTCTCATTTTCTTTTTTTTTTTCTTTTCTATAACATTCTATAGCAATTTTATCTCATCAAAAAAACTTTCTCAATCAAATAATTCTACATAATCGTATTCGTAATACGTAGATAGGTATATACGTATATGTATGTACGTTTCTATTGAGCGATCTAAAGCGTATAAGTCAAATTTTGGTTTAAACAGGATATGTATGATAATATATTGTACATTGCTGTCCTTTACTCATGGCATATACATATTTATGTATGGATATATTTATATATATGTATTTTGTAATGGGACGAGACATACATATGTGTTATGAACTTTAACATATGAAATCTAACGGATGATCATTATATTGCACTTTATAAATTTAACATTATATTATATAAGTGCTACTCTGCGAAACTAATAATACAGACTTCGTACTCTTTTCCACGGCCACCAGAGATACATACTTATAATTAGAGAGAAAATGTAATTTTGTTAATTAGTTAAATATGTTCAAAATAAAAGTTAACTAGATAAAATTATATGTATATATATATATATATATATATATATATATATATAGTTAAATAATGATTAAAATTCTATATATTTCTATATGTTACGGTACATTTAATCGTTGCCAAAAGAGATGAATGTTGAATATATGGATTTTTTTCTTTCTTTTATTTTATTTTCTATTTCTATTTTTTTTTTTTTCTACAGATTGTAATTATAAGTTTGTAAGATATAGAAACGTTGCAGCGACAAGCAGAGATTGTGTACGTCGAAAGGTCGCTTTGGGATACTCGCTTCGCTTGACATTTCATGCGATGCATTAACGCCACAGTTGAGGGAATAAGAGAGAGAGAGAGAGAGAGAGAGAGATAGAGAAAGAGTTACCAGTGCAACACGAATGTTCCTAACAAAGTTGATTGCATGGAAGTCGAATAAAGTTGGCGATAGAAACTTTCTGACAACTAACTGGCCTAACTCTTACAATAATTTTACCGATAATATTGATGCAGCAACTCTCGATGCTTTTCAACGATCTTCCATTCCTTTTACTCCCTACGATTTGTAGAGAAAACTTTTAATTGGTATCTTTTCTTTTTCCTCGTTTTCTCTCTTTCTCTCTCTCTCTCTCTTATCTGTCTGTCTCTCTTCCTCTCTTCTACCTTCATATTTTTTCTTTTCATTTTTCTTTATTTTTTTTTTTTTTTTTATTACTTTCCGTTTTGTTTCGTTTCGTCGAACACGCACGATCCACTTTTTCTACAATTTTTTTCTTCCTTTTTCTTTTTCATTTTCTTTTTCATCGCCATCAGGAGAAGCAAACAAATTAGATACGCGTAGACGATAATAGAAAATAATTTGGATGAATTTGTATAATTTATATAAATAATTTTCTAATGGTTAAATTTGATATACGAGAGAAAGAGAGAGTGAGAGAGAGAGAGAGAGAGAGAGAGAGAGAGAGAAAGAGAGAAAGAAGGGAGAAGGTAAAGGGTAGAAAGAGAGAGAGAGAGGACCTCGTCGACGTAGTGGAAGATGAATGAGAGCTGCCTCCAGAAATTTCTAGGAAGACAAAAAAAGCATTATCTCGAGGGAACTTTGGAAGAAAAACATCATCCTGAGGGATGACAGGAAAAAATGTTAATACTTTGAATAGCGAGCCTTCTTTAAACACGATCTATATCCATCTCTCCGTTTTTTCTTTCTCATTCCTTCATCGGCATAACTACTAATCTCTACTACTTAACGATATTGTTTCTCCTGTTTTCTTCTTTCTTTTCTTTTTTTTTTCTTTTTTCTTCTTGTAAACTCAACAACATAGATAATTCTCTCGTGGAACGTAAACAAAATTTATTGCCAAGAAGAATCGGGGAGGAAATCGATTCGAACATTGTGTTGTATTTACCTTCTTTTTTCTTCTCCTAAAAATTCTCCTAGAATTCAACTTTATTAGTTGATTCGAAGTAATCTATTATATAGAAGACGAAATATAATGATCTTTACGAAAAAAAAAATTTCTTTCTAACGTTTAATACGTAAAAATATTGTTTCTTAGATAATACAACTTCGACGATTTTCATAGAACGTTGGAAATATATCGTCGGGAGAAGAAAAAAAATTAATGAGATCAAAGAGATCGATTTAAAAATTGTATTATATCCTTTTTTCTTTTTTCTTTTTTATCTTTCTCTCTCTTTTTTTCTTGCTTTTCCTAAAAATTCGTAGAACGATTCGAATGATTAATTGAATTGAAATTTCAAAGCATTTTCATTTAGACTGTCTTGAGAGGAAAGAGCCTCGTCTTAAAAGTCACAGTCTCTTCGAAGAGAGAAAAGTAAAAGGATCTTCTCAAATGGAACGAAATAATTCCTTTCAGTGATCGCACCCGCTAATTCTTTTGGTAGTCCTTTACAATAGGGCTGCCGAGCTACGAGATATCCTCATTAAAGAGCTTTCTTTGACGAATCTCCCATTTCCCTTTTTCTCCATGATTTGCCAAAAGTTCGTTGATTGGCCGTCTCGAAAAGTCAGTGTTTTTCAACGTCTCGCAGCTTCGTTCTGCCGTGAAACTATTTATTGACTGGAAACGCTGCTCACTTTACCTTTTATTCGAGCACCCTCTTCACCTCCTACCGAAACCATTACTACCACCACTATACAACCATCATCATCGTATCTTCCCCACAGATATTTTGCACGAAATGCGAAAGCCCAGCTTTTAATGGGTTCGTGGATTACCGCTTGGGAAAAGGGGTCGAATTTACATGCCTCTTTTTTAAGCAATGATAACGATAGAGAGAAAGAAAGAGAGAGAGAGAGAGAGAGAGAGAGAGAAAGAGAGAAAGATCAGCTTTCACAAAGACGAAAATTTCGACGTTCGAAATAATACAAAGTTCAGTCTTTTCGTTATATAGGTAGATGTGCATTATTCCAATTATTCATTTGTCGAATTAATATAAAATAAAAAATACATGACATTGGGAATTATAAATTAACGAAGAATATTCCTATTAATTTTATACCATGGATATATAATTTATTTTCAATGGATAATTGGTTTAATCGATCATTATAAATATCAAGAACTTATCACGTTGCAGCATTCTATCTAATGATAATTTACAATTAAATAGATAAGCCGAAAATATAAAGTAATGTTATATCAAATGCGATGTTGAAATCGAAATATTCCAAAATGGATTGGATATTTCGAATGAAGATAATTTCCATTTAATCGTTTGAAATGAATGAATTTATTTATTTATTTATTTATTTATTTATTTATTTATTCATGTATTTATTTATTTATTTAGCAAATTGCACATCGCGTATACATTAACACATATCAAGCAATGAACAATAATAATAGCGAGAACAATAATAATAATCAAAGTTTTCGTGACGCGACACGAGGGAAATGTCTCGTCAAAATGATTAATGTACCATCCCTTAGCCTCTAATCGATTCGGAGTAATTTTCGACGAAGCTGCCTACGTCAGTCCTTTTCAGTGCTTTCAGTGCTAAAGAAAGAAGTTGATAAACAGGGAAGAGGAGAAGATAAAGCATTAACTTACGACGCATTCATGCTCGAAAGTATTCTGACAATGTGGGATCGTCCAAGACAATATTATTTGTCTTTATTGTTTATCCAGAACATAGTAAACGATTATAATGAAAGGAAGCTGTTAAAACTAAACCAAACTAATATACATACAATACTCTAACACTATCTTTGTTTTCTGTCATGTGAACGACAAGTATTTAATAATTATTAATGGAAAATTATAATATTATAAACAAGATCTAAAATTAAATTAAAAAAAAATTCGAAACTTATCTATTATATATTAATATAATAATATATATATATTGTATATTTATGTACATATAGGTATATATATTTTTATATGTAGAAACATTATTGAACTACGAGATTATATTTAATAATTATTCGTAATTACAATAGATACATTAATTTTGATCTAGAAAGATTGCTTATCTGGAATTATCCTAAATTTTTTAATTATCGAATGAGTGAGTGTGTGTGTCTATATGTGTATGTTTAATTAACATATTAACGTACCAGGTAATATACCTATAAATATTAAAAAGAAAAAGAAAGAAAATAATTGTAATTATAAAACAAAATACAGGTATTAGCCTCGTGAATTTTTCAACTAACTAAATATAAAATGACTAAAATTCTTCTTGATAAACTACATATCATTGGATAAAAATAATGGAATATAAAATATTCGAGTGATATCAAAACAACCGGAGGATAAGGATCGAAGATATCATTTTACTACTATCGATAAGAAAAAGAATGAAAATAAAGTTTGCATATTGCGAAGGATAGAACTACGATGTTGAACAAGAAGAAAAAGTAGAAGAAGAATACGAAGAAGAAGAAGAAGAAGAAGAAGAATACGAAGAAGAATACGAAAAAGAAGTAAAAAAAAAAAATAAAGAAAAAAAAGAAAGAGGAAAGACGAAGAAGGATAGTAAAAGAGAGGTCAGGAAACATTCTATGACGTCGTAGGAATCTCGTGATTGTTATTTATGGTAGACGGATTCGCGTCTAGTCACGGCGATATTTCAAGTAAGGTGGCATCCAAGGGATGTCTGAGGGATGAGGGAGGAGGGTTTGGGGTGGGGGAGGGGGGCAGAGAAGAGCAGGGAAAAGAAGGAGAATCTCGGGGTATGGGGAGTGAGGAACATACTGAAGAAAAGAGATGGTGCTGCTGGCCAGGAATAGCCACCTTAAAAATCACTTCCGCACCTCTTCACCTCACCTCAACCCGACTCACCTCAACTCACCTTAACTCACTTCACCTCACCTCACCTCACCTCGCCTCAGAACATAACCCATTTCAAAGAATCTCTCAGCGTGTGCCTTCTTTCTAGTTTCCTTCCTCCCACCCCTCCCACCCCACCCCGTCCTCTTTACAGTTCACCTTTGCAGCATCTAGAACGCCTTCGGTTTCTACAACACCAACCTTTCTCCCTAATTTCCTTTACCATCCCCTAACTCCCTTCACCACCCCCTACCTCCCTGCCGCGCGTTCTTATTTCCT
Source organism: Vespula pensylvanica (assembly GCF_014466175.1). Lineage (NCBI taxonomy): Eukaryota > Metazoa > Arthropoda > Insecta > Hymenoptera > Vespidae > Vespula > Vespula pensylvanica. Next base: position 8,179,650 of record NC_057693.1, read on the forward strand.
TTACCACCCTCCCGTGCTATTCCCCTGGGAGCGATTACATCGATCGTTTTACGAAACCGGACCTTGTTACGCGTTCCCTGAGGAACACCTAAAGCTACGCGCGTTTCGATTCATCGGCATCAATGTAATAAATATGTATGTATGTATGTATGTATTTATGTATTTATGTATATACTTGTATACGTACACGAGGCTCTATCTGCTTGGAAATTAGTATTTCTTATAAATACATAACGTTGAAATTTGTCGAGCGATTTAATAAATATGATATTTTCGAAGCAGGAGATAGAGAGAGAGAGAGAGAGAGAGAGAGAGAGAGAGAGAGAGAGAGAGAGAGAGAGAGAGAGAGAGAGAGAGAGATTCTAATTTTATCATATCGCATAATTTATTGATCTAAATAATTAACCGTATAATAAATCGGTATGTATAGAAATATCTACTGTATGGTTTATCATTAATAAAGTCATTATTTATAATGACAACTATTTATTAATCTGATCTATGATTTGTCCACGTGATATATCTATATATATGTGTGTGTGTGTGTGTGTGTGTGTGTGTATATGTAGTATTTTTGCTGTTTCTTTTTTTTAAAAAAGATATATCCAATTGTTAGTTGAACATTAATAATAATTCATCTCCTAACTGAAATACATTTGCTTTATAAAATTCTATTTTTTATTGCAAACAAAGCAAACGAATATCACGTTAACAGAAGAAATATTTCTTTATAAACCGTTTGAACGAGCGAGCGAGCAAGCAAGTAAGGAAACAAGTAAGTAAGTAAGTAAGCAAGTAAGCAAGCTAGCTAGCAAGCTAGCGAGCTAGCTAGGATACTAGCAAGCAAGCAAGCAAGGAAGCAAGTAAGCGAAGCAAAGCAAAGCAAAGCAAAGCAAAGCCATTGGCAGAAGAATCTTAAGCAAAACCGATTATGGACATTAAGTACACGCTGGCTGAAAAGCAGGCCGTGCTAAGAATAGGAATACCCATGCATGGAAATAATGGCGGATCTTAGGAATATCTTGAAGAACGAGCCGACGGATAGAAAAATAAAATGGTTAAGAACTAAAAAAAAAAAAAAGACAGAGAGACAGAGAGAAACACAGAGAAAAAGAGAGAAAGAAAGAAAAAAAATAAGAAGAAGAAGAAAGAGGAGGAAAAGGAGGGTAAGAAAGAAAATATATAAAAGTCGGGACACATTTGAACATGAACGCGTTTTGTACGTGGCTGCACAGAGAACTCAGATCTCTTGGAAAGTAAAAAGCTTGCATTCAAGAGCTTACCTCCCCTTCCTACCTCATCCCTTCACTCATCCTTCTCTCTACTCATTCCTAGACTCTGCTATACCACCCCTATAACCTCCCTATCGCTCGACACCACTCCTTCCTCTTTTCTTTTTTCTTTCTACCCATCGCGTATTTGACTTTCCAGTTTTTGAAGAATCTAGAAAGAGTTACGTGACATCATATCTACGAGCAACGTCGGAAAATTATTTCCACGATGATATGAACGTAGTCCAGCGAATACGGATTGTATCTCTCTCTCTTTTTCTCTTTCTCTTTGTCTGACTATCTCTCTCTCTCTTTCCTTCTCTCGAAATCGTTTTCCTCCAAGGTAAATAAATTTAATTTACCAAGGAAATCGCGACCGAGAGAAACCTTTCGAGCCTTTCACTCGAAGGTTCTTTCTTTTTTCTTTTTTTTTTCTTCCTTTCTTTTTCCCCTATTGCACACTCGGGAACGATCGCGAGTTTGCATTTTTATTTTCACGTTTGTTCTCTTAAGTTTAGTTGCGGTCTCCTATCGTAGTACCTTGAGTAGCTATATTTCTGTTGATAGTATCCATTGTAGTTAAGGGGAACATTCTTATTTTCGTTCTTTTCTTCTTTTTTTGCTTGTTTTCGTTAAAATGTTATTCTCCCTTAAGAGCTCTACCGTTTTTGACAGATGTGGCAAATGAGCCTTGGAATACTTATTATGTTCCTTTCTTCCTTCCTTCTCTATATATATATATATATATATATCTGTCTCTCTTTCTCTCTCCCTCTTTCTTGATTTCTCCTTTCTCTCCCTCTCTCTCTTTCTCTGTATTATCAATTAAAATCTTTTCTCTCATAATGTTTAATTAGGTTGATACATGACGTGGTACGGCATTAGTAAGCTACGTACTTTTGTTTAGATTCAAAAGCAGTTCGTTCTAATTTTCAACGGATTTAGAGATCAGTATTTTACTAGAGGAATATTGAAGTTCTCAGCGATTTTCGAATAACCATTAATTTCGTATGCCTTTCCCACCCGTCCGTTTAACCATCCTCTCTCTCCTACTACTTCCCCTACTACTATGATGATCCTGTTGCCAGTTTACGTGGACGTTTTCGCGAATCGATCTGATCCGATCGAACGAAATTAAATTCCTTCCTGGTAATCTGTGAATTCACCTCCGTAAGGATTCCATCGCGTATCGCGTTTCAGGCTAAATTGCGTCCGATTAAACAGTAGGACGAAAATGAAATTCTCCTATCGATTTCGTGACTCGACGAATCGATTGTTTTATTTTTTTTACGCAAAAAAGACAATAATAATAATAATAATAATAATAATAAAACACGAGCACACAGAAAGAGAGACAGAAAACAAAAAAGAATAAACTCAAACGAGACACAGCTATTTTTCTAGATAGGACAAAAAGATATCTGGTATAGATAAGATATGTAGTTTATATCTACGTAATTAAAAATATTAGGAATAATAGATACGTATATGTATCTACGAAATGATAGATGTATGTATTCACGTTATACTTATAAATGAACTCCCAGATATATATACTAGATAACGTTGAATTATTTTCAGAAGAAATAATAAATTTCACTAACGAAATATATATATATATATATGTATATGTATATATAAATGATCGAATTTTGCACAATGGCTTGCGTGAATGAAGCCAATAGTAAACAACGGTTTGTCCCGTAATCGCGTGGACATTAAATACGTGTAGGTGTACCGATCCTCCATCATGATATACGCGAGAAACGGAGCATGGATTAGTTTCAGATATATCTCCAGCTATCCTGGAATGCAATAAAGCCGTGGCAATGTGCTCGATACCTATACGTGTATTATCGATTATTATATACGCTCACTATTTATTTCCTGATAACACTGATATGATTCTGGACAAATATTTCTCTCCTTTCTCTCTGTCTCTCTATGCAAGTATTATAGATTATGTGTAGCTATTTCAAATCGAATTTGCAAATGATATAGATATGAGTATATATATATATATATATATATATATATATATATAAAACGTAATTACAATAAATAAAATAAATGTATAGATAATAATAGCATCGAATTATATTTTTTATGTTTCTAAGAAAAAAAGACCAAACAAATAAACAAAAGAAAAAGACTTAAATAAACATTTATAATTATTATTTATAATATATTTATTACACTATATGTAGGTATATATGTATACGCAATATGGTAGATACATCTAGATTGATATATCTTTGCGAGACGATAGCCCCTCTAGAAATTTACTCCCAGTTTGCTATCCATTCTGCCGTTCATTAACGCAGGATCGTCGAGTTAACGATCAATTAAGCGTTCTCAGGAATAGGGAATGCACGGCACGTACTAATGCCAGTACCAAAGCAGGAACCACGTTAGAAGGAACTAGAATCTAACATAAATAGATAAACTAAAGTGAGAGAACATTTGGTGGTTTCTATGGCTATCTATATTGAACGATGGTTCGAGTGAATACTATGTGAACAATGGGTTCCTTGGTGTTTGGTTGATTCAAAGGAAACCACAGTAAATACAATAATCATTGATCGTTACTAAAGATACATATATATATATATATATATATATATATATATATATATATGCATATATCGAATATATATAGATAAAATATATGATAAAATATATGTGTATATACATACAAATATTTAGATATATATATATGTATGTATGTATATGTATATATAGACACATATATTTATTCAACACGATTGAGAATAGTTTTCGATCGAATCAATAGGTGAAATAGTTCACGCGGTGGCATACGGATCGAATCTCTCGAACGTGGCCTTACTTCAGTTCGAATCCTATCTATGCAAATACATTGCCATACAACTTGACATGGCCTGAGACAACGGGCACCCGATAAGCACTGCAATTGCATTTGATTTGAAATGGAAATCGATACACAATACCGTACAACTATCCTACAAACACCCTTCACAATCATTCTATATTTATCGGGATGCGTTCGATCACTCTGTCCTTAGTATCTTTCTAATTTTTTTGTTTTGCTTTTTCTTTTTTCTTTCCCTCTTTTCTTTTTTTCTTTTGAAAAGTTCTTTAAACAGGTTATTTAAGGGTAAAGGTCGCAATGTGGAACCGTCCTTGTTGAGAGAACGAAAGAGAGACAGAGAGAGAGAGAGAGAGAGAGAGAGAGAGAGAGAGAAACCGACGATTATCTTTCAAACTTAGTAGACATAGTAAACTCATTAAATTTTTTTTTGTTTCTTTTTTCTCTTTTCCTTTCTTTCTTTTTTTTCGTTGTTTTAAAAAAGGTCCCTTCTCTTACTGGGTACGAGGCAGACATTAAACACAGAAATTCAAGGACAAATAAAAAGAAGAAAAGAAAAAAGGTAAACTTCAAGGGAGAGAGAAGAGCCGGAAGGCAAACCCTTTTCCCTTTCTCTTTTCTCTCTCTCTCTCTCTCTCTCTCTCTCTCTCTCTCTCTCTCTTTCTCTCTAGCTAAAGCTTCGTTTCTTCGTCCTATTCCCAGAGACGGACCGAGACTATTCAATTTCATAATCCGATTTGGCGTACGATTGCGGGAAGTAGAAAACTTTCGATTTATGGCACGCTTAGGACGAAATCCCTTTGGATCCCTTACTTCCGACTGTATCCGACTGAAGATGAGTAGAAATGCAATTTTCGCAGGAAGAATAAGGTTACGAAAGCCGAGCCAGTTCTTACCTCCTTTGAGCCGGCAATTACGTAAAACGGGATCGCCGATAGCTCGGTCCACCGCGGCACAACTTTTTCCATTCGAAAGCAGTATTATTATCTCTGGGGGGTTGCAAAATCAAGAGGAAAAATTTTCTCCAAGGGGAACTTCGTTTTATATTAATTCCTCTTCCTTTTTCTTTTTTCTCTCATTTTTTCTTTTCTTTTTTTTTTCTTTTATTATTTTTTTTTTTTAATCCAACCATCGAATCTATTTTCTCTCTTCTAAAAGTACACGTCACGCGTTAGAGGATTTTTGCTTTTTTTCTGTTTTTTTTTTTTCATTTTTTAATTCTCCTTTTTCTTGTCATCCCTTTAACGAAACTACTTTAATGATTATATATACATACATATATATATACATATATATATATATATATATATATATATACTGTAAAACATTAGTGTGTTCCTTTGTCTCGCCACTAATGTTATGAGATTAACAATCCGGCCTCGCGAAAACATGTTCATCAATAAGCCTTCTCTCTCTCCTTGAACTCAGACGATTTATCTTTGATGTTTGTTGCCGGTTTCTGTAGGTACCTACTTGAGCCAGGCAGCACTGAGTAAACTCTGACAGGGTGGCCAATCCATTAATTAAGTTAATTAACTCTAGACAGGTAACACGCCACTGGTATGGACGCCAAGTAAACTCTAATGTCGGCCTAGAAACGAGTCGGCATTATATCGTTCTCTATGCATAAGTACATACGTATCTACCCCTTTATGTTTAAAGGATCTTACGATCTTCGATTATTTCCAGAACTTCCCGGTATTTCCCAAATTACCTAAAGTTCATCGGTTGTTAATTAATAACATTTCAAAGGTAACTCGATTTTATCAAATGATCTCTAATGAAAATTTGATCTCTAAGAAAATTGAAAAATGATATCAAATATGTAGTAGTACTCTTTCATCCGACTGGACGTTGCTCTCTCTTTCTCTCTCTCTCTTTTCTTATGAAAGGAAAACTAGTATGACGATATCGTACAACTCCTTGAGTTGAGTTTGAAATGTTAAGATGATAGTTCGGAAAGTAGTAGTTGTGTAGTGTTAGTAGTAGTACTAGTAGTAGTAGCAGTCTTACTTCGACCTTACTTACTAGATAGTTAAACTTTGTCAGACAGTATCTAGAATTCCGTCTGACTATGATGCAACCATGACTACTTGCAAAAGAACGATTCCTTCAACTAACGTTGTAACTTTTTAAGCAACTTTTCTTTATAAGGGGACTACTACTTCGCATATTTAATAAATAACTACTACTATCTAAACGAATTTAGATTCTCGTCTTAGGTCCTTGCGTGTTTTCAGTCAATGATACAAATCTATTAACGCATATTATCGTTTCATTAACTTGCCTAAACACGTTATAATATCTTTATTGTAGGTAATTTACGATCTTAGATAAACTCGAATTCTTTGAAATCGAATCGAGATTATAAAATTTGCCAAAAAAAGAAAAGAAAAAAGAATTCTCGTGACTTTCGTTATCAAAAGCGAAATAACAATGATAACGATAAAAATTAAGGAAGAATACAAAAAGAAAGAAAAAAAAAGAAAAGAAAAGAAGAAAGATAATAAAAATAATAACGATAATAGTAAAGAAAATAAAAGTAATAAAAATAATAAAACAATGAAGAATAAAATAATAAAATAATAGTAATAATAATAATAACAGTAATAATAATAATAATAATAATAATAATAATAATAATAATAATAATAATAATAATAATAATAATTTAATAGATCAATATGATATTTAAGGTTGCTTCTAATAAATGGCAGGTCCGTTATCGAGCGTAAACTTGCATTAATGCTTAAGGGGTGATTGGATCGTGAAGGTAAAAGGGAAATGCGTTCAATATAACAAAGGATCTTTTAACAGAATTTTGTGCCCGACTTACGCACTGCCGGTCACGCGCACTCCCGTCTTCTAATCGCCGTTCCGATGGCATGATAATGGCGCCGCATAATCGCGTGTTCGACGTCTCGTCACCAAGTTCGATTTTCGTTATAAGAGTAGAAGTACTATACGAGCCTCGTAATAATGCTCTTCAATATGGCCGTTCACTCTTCTACTCGCTCGATCGAACTCCATTACGAAACTCGTCAATCTCTTATGCAAATACAAGCTTTTCTAAGCAATTATCAAGTATAAATCCTTCAAAATGTTAAATGTTAAAACCCAAGAAAATGTTATATCTATCTGCATAATACTATGTATAATTATTACTACGACGAAAATAATTTCGTTCCTTTTGAGCAAGCCGAATAAAAGATACTTCTTTTGTTTCTTTTTCCTTCTTTTAATAATAATAAAACGAAGTATATAAAACTGGAAGGAAATTGAAACTTTTCAAAATGGCGATAATTAACCTTGAAACGAAGTAATACTTTTAATAGGTAGTCATTGAATTAATTCACGACTTTTGGTTAGACAAATAAAGGGTTCTCTTAATCTTACTTAATACGAAGAGTTTGACAGTAACCTATCATTTTTAATTACGAAATGGTAGAAGATGGCGTTGTTAAAGTCTTCGCTTAAAATGGCGGACCGTTCCTCCATCGGCTGTAGTATTTTCTTAGAGAAAGAGAAAGAAAGAAAAAAAAAGAAAGAAAGAAAGAGAGAGAAAGAGAGAAACAACCGAGCCGGAACCCATCTCTTTCATCCCCTTTTCCTCCAAACACTTGAGCGAAACGTTACAAGCTTCTCTTTATCTTCCCTCTCTCTCTCTCTCTCTCTCTCTTTCTCATTCTTTTTCTTTTTCTTTCTTTCTTTTCCTTTTCTTTCTCGCTCTCGGAGTTTCGGTTAGAAAAGAAAATAACCCTTTCCACGTTTCGCCGTCCTGAAAAATTCTAGAAAAGTCTCCACTTTATGGAAATACGTAGGGTAGATACCTAGTCCCCGTCCGCGGTCATTTCGCTAAGCTGCTGCGAGCGGCAATTCTTGCGCCCTCTTCCAACCACCCAACCATCCACCTATCCACCCCTTCGCCTACTCGGCCACCCGACCGCTCGCTCATGCGGCTTTGGGATGAGCAAGTTTGCTAGGGAGAAAAATTTAACGGCGTCTCCGACGTTTCCGGCACGATTTCATCGGTACTCAGCGTGCTTCAATTTCGTCTTAATATACAATCCGCAGAGAGAAAGAGAGAGAGGGAGAGAGAGAGAGAGATGTCTCGCAGCTTTTAGAAATATCTTACTTCGAATTTCGCGGCTTTCCTCTTTCTCCCACCCACTATCACCCACTCTCTACGTTTCTCGGGATTCTTTTCTTCGAAGAAAAAAAAAAGAAAAGAGAAAGAGAAAAAAGAAATATATACTACTATCCTTAGACTGCCGCTACGAGTCTTACAAGTCGTAGAGTCTGTGTCTCATTATTGTTAGCGTAGATAAGTATGTACGTTTTTATATTTGAAAATGTATCTGGAGATGATCATTTTGTTTTTCTTTTTTATTCTCTTTTTCTTTTCCTTCTGCTACTTCTTCTTTTACTTCTTTTTCCTCTTCTCTAAGGTTTATACGGTGAACAAAAATTTTCTACATAATTAGGGATTATGTACTTATGAAAACACACTTATGAAAATTGGTCGACATACTTTTCAACAACGGAGATATTTTTCTTTTCTTCTTTTTTAATTATCAATATTACGTAAATGTAAAAAGAAAAAAAAAAAGAGAGAAACAGAAGATTGAAAATAATTTAACTAATTGATCCTTTTTAAATGTCATAAAAGTGTTAATACTCCCTTCTATATTTTCGGACGCGTAATGCCGTGTATAGTACTTACCTAAGTTTGTACATAGACACGCTCTAGTTTAAACTTGAATTAATTAATATTGGTCGACCTTTATCTGATAACATGTTTTGAAATTTACGATACGATACGATACGAAGAAAAAAGAAACTTTTAAATTAATCAATGCTTCCGTAGTATAGATAGGTATCGCTTTTTTTTTCTTCTTCTCTCTTTTTTTTTTTTTTTTTTATTAAATAAACGATTATCTTTCATTCTCAATTATTATTAATTATTATTAACGTTTTTCTTTTTTATCGTGATCATCTCAATTGTTAAATTATTAAAAAAATAGATCGTCGATGTATTCAACGTGTTTCTGTTTGTTATATTAATATTACAGTTATTGTTAATATTAAAATATCCTGCAATTTGTCTTTTCCTTTTTTCTCTTCTTTATTTTTTCCCCAACCTAATTCAATTCCACGAATATGAAATGACAATTAATCACAGGTCTATACTAAAGATGATCTCAAATGCGAAAGAATGAAAAATGATTTTACGTTAACTTGCACAGGGATATAATTTTTTATAGATACACACACACACACATGTATATATATATTGTGTCAAGTTATCACCGTTGTAAAACAGAATTCTTCTCTTCAATGAACGATAGAATGACCATTGAAAGAAGAAGGAGAAGCTGTTGCCGTTGTAGTTGAATCGAAAGCAATACCGAAGCGGCCATTTTGTAAAGTTTTATGAAGCGACTTTGATAAGCGAGCTGTGCAGTGTAAAACGTTGATACGTTTTTCTAACTGTACGTTCGTAATCGTAAAAATTCCCGAGAGAAAATTGAGATCTCGAAATAACTTGAAAAAAATTGCCGAAAAACTAACCCCGATAAGTTATTCTTCTCTCTCTATCTCTCTCTTTCTTTCAGAAAAGAACTCACATTGGCCGTTCCATATTCACGAACAAAGCGATACACACGCGTACGCACATACACACACACACACACATTCCAAGGTATATCCAATGGATTTTTGCTGTAAAAAAAAAAATAAAAGAATAAAAAAAAATAAAAGATAAAGAAAAAAGAAGAGAAAAAATGAGTCCTCCATTTCCGTGATACTTTCTAATAAAATTCTATGCTTTTACAGAACACGCTTGAAACCGCTAACGTATCGATTATTATCGATGATTTCACGTTCGACGATAGTCGTCGAATAAAATTTGCAAGAAATTACACGGATAATATTCGGATACGAGAACATTGTACGTATGAATCGATATGTCGTTTCGTACAGACGTACGCGACTTTAAAGAATCCATTAAACGTCTTTTTCTATGCTAAGAAAAATCAACGTCGTATCGAAAGGGAAAAGAAAGAAAGAAGAAAAAAGAAAGAAAGAAAAAAAAAAAGAGGAAAAAGAAAAATAAAAGAAAAATATTATTCGAACGACGAATAATTTTACCGCGATTTTCCAACGAATGTTGTAATATAAAACGAGTTCATTCCTGATATAATCCTGTTCGTATTTTCTCGATAGAAGAGTGGATATATAACGTCGATACATATGCGGAGTAAAGTCGTGCATCGATATTGCAGTTGACGAGATTTACGCGATCTTCGCGACGTCCGTTGAAGCACGTAGAAACCTTTACAAAGAAGCAATTAAGCGTTTACGAAAGAGAGAGGAAGAGATGAAGTGAGAGAGAGTGAATGAGAGAGAGAGAGAGAAAGAGAGTGTGAGAGAGAAGCAAACCTCCTTTCCAATTACCCACCTACTCGTACACGCTTCCTATGCAACGTAACAATTTTCTCAAAGTGGATACCATTCGACGTTCGCAATTTTAGCTCTACGTACGTATTTATGTATGTATGTATGTATGTATGTATGTATGTATGTACGTATATACACACGTATATATATATATACATATATATATATGTATATGTATGTATGTATATATGTATGTATGCATGTATATCCATGTGACTAAATTTTGTACGCTATCCTACATTCAAGAGAATTTCTAATTTTGATGATATGAATCAAAAGGTTACATCACGAGATAAGAATACACTCTAGTGGCAATAAATATACGAGCAAATCCTAAATTTATTAGGACGTCATAAGAGAATAAGATCGTGAAAATAGAGACAAAGAGAGAGAGAGAGAGAGAGAGAGAGAGAATTAGAGAGAGAGAAAAGAGTCAGTATACCATAAAGGAAGAATACTTCTCTCTGTCTCGAATGAAAGTCGACGAAATCAAAGATAAAAGAGAATCGTCGAGAAAATGAGAGAATAGAGAGTAAAAGGAGATAGGTGAGTTAAGGTAGGAAGAAAGAGGAGGGAAGGGAAAGGGAGTGGTCAACATAATAGATAAAAATAACTTCTCCCAGTCGTCCCTTCTCTCCTTCGTCATAATCTTCTCCTTTTCTCCTCTTGCACAAGAGGAAGAGGAGTCGGGGAATGAGGGAATAGGACGATGCTGGGCAGGGCAGGACATTGGATAAAGAAAAAGGGGAAATAATAAATTGAATAGAGAGAAACGAAATTCCTATGATTCGTTTTACGTGTATCATTCTTCTTCAGAACTAGAGGTTGTAGTAGAAAACATGAAAGGGGCCACAATTCGCTGAGTTAAAACGTTTGGAAAGGATAAAAATCGATCGATCGATCGATCGATCGATCGATCGATTCATTCGACAGATCGATCGATCTCGTCCCAGACTCGAGGTAAATCCCAAAACAAGGAGGTGCAGCAACAGCAGCAGCAACAGTAGCAGCAGCAGTAGTAGAAGCAGCAGTAGCAGCAGCGGCATCAGCAACGGCGGCGGAAGCAGCAACAGTAACAGTCGAGTGTCGCTTCGAGTCCTGTCCGATACCGTTCGTTCCCGTTCCCGTTCCCGTTCCCGTTCCCGTTCGTTCTGCAGGTTGCATCCATCGAAAAGGGCCATGCCCCGTGAATTTTGGATTACAGTGACGAAGCTTCCCGTCGAACAGAATACATGCTGATCCGAACGCACACACCTTGTATATTCGATGTGTGTTACATACTTCACTATCCACATATGTACATACGATGAATTCAGGTATATACCTACGTATGTGAGAGTTGCATATAAGATAAGGATAAGGTATCGCGTAACCTTCCGTTGCAGGACAAAAACGAACGGCCATTTTGTCTCTCTCTCTCTCTCTCTCTCTCTCTCTCTCTCTCTCTCTCTCCTGCTCTTCTTGGCTTTCTATTTCTGTCTCACCAATAGTACGAGAATTTCTCTCTGCTTTGCTTGTTCCAATCGAAACTATCTTCATCTGACCGTATTCTATTTCTCTCTCTCTCTCTCTCTCTCTCTCTCTCTCTCTCTCT
>NC_057693.1:8191874-8214105 GCF_014466175.1 Vespula pensylvanica
CTCTCTCTCTCTCTCTCTCTCTCTCTCTCTCTCTCTCTCTCTATTTCACTCTCTCATTCATTCTCCCTGTATAACCTATCAGACTCCAATCTCGTTCTTTTTCTTTTTTTAGCTTTAAATTGCCAGACTTAACGAAGTTTTCTTTCTACTCCACTTTTTTCCATCCCAACATCAAGCTAAGAATCCTTCCCAATTGAAAGATCTTTAATGCCTACACTTTTCCCTCCCCTTGTGTTGTTCTTTATTTCATTTCTCTTTACATTATTTCTTTCTTTCTTTCATTTCTGTTTTTTTTTTTTTTTTATTTATCATACCGTAGAAAAAAGGAAGGAAAAAATAAAAAAAAAAGGGGAAACCTAAATCACGGTCGTAATGCTAACTCTAAACGTGTGCGTCTGTACAAGTAAAATGAATGGGTCAAATTGACGTGAGTGAAATGTTTTGTTTATACGTCGATATAAACGAAATGCCAATGTATCAATTTTCTTTATTAATCAAAGCAGAAATTATTGAACTCGTTAAAGTGGTTTTATTTCTATCGCGAACGAAAGGAGAAATAAATATGGGGTAAAACAAAATAAATAAATCTCACGACTGTTTCTCGTTTCCATTAAAGAAGAAAAATAAAAAAAAAGAGAGAAAAAAGCACTTTCTAAAATACTATAATTCATCGTTTTATGATTCATTAATTTATCCAAACGATTCTCTAATATTGCAATTTTTAATCGGAATAAATTTACATAAACATAAATAAACAGGTACATCTATATATCAGAAATTTCTTCAATCTATCAAATGAATCATATATATATATATATATATATATATATATATATATATATATAGTAATACACTTTCATGATATTCTTTCACAATTATAAAAGCTTAGAAATCAGTTCGAGTACCACGAAACGATCCTTTTTATTTTATTATTTTCTCCTTCTTTTTTTTCTTTTTTAAATTATATTTCACTCAAAGAATCGTCAAATCCGATTTGATTTGAGAGAGAGAGAGAGAGAGAGAGAGAGAGAGAGAGAGAGAGAGAAATGGTGCATTGGGAGTGAGGAGAGAGGGGAAGATTCGAAGGGTGACGGGGAGGTTCCGGGTAGGAGAGATGTGGAATGAGGTAGAATGGGGTGGAACGATGTTAAGGGGGTGGCCGAGGGAAGGGGTAGACCATCGAAAGAGAACCTTTTTGACGAAGCACGTAGCTCCGAGCTCTGTGGATTTGATTCTACTCTCGAATGTCCGGAATAACTCGACTCAGAGGACATAAATTCGTAAACGTTCTTGTGCTAATCCTCGAAGGATTATTCGTAGGGCTCGAAATACGATGGGTTTTAACTCGTATGCTGACGTGAACGTTTCACGGATGGACGACCGCATATACGATCTACCTACTACTCCGCGAGAAACGATTTTATCGCGAGATCAAATAATTATTAGATAAAACAAACCAATTTCAAAGTTCTCTTGCCTCGTCGCTCGTTCCATTAAAGTTTCTTCTTACTAGAAAGGGAAGAGAAAGAGAGAACATTGTTTTGTTCACGAATAATATCTCCTCGTTCATTCAAAAAGATAGTTAGTCCGATAAATTATTGCCAAGTAATTCGCGAGTTAGATAATCGGTTTTATAAGAAATTTAAATGGTTCATATAGAAATTCATTCATTTATTCATTCATTCATTCATGTATTCTTTTATTCATTCATTCAAACTTCGCGTTCTTAATTTCTTTTTCTGCCGTACTTAATATATATATAAAAAGAAAAAATCTACCCAAGAAATTTGTATTAATTCCAAAATTTTCATGTAGATTTATAATGTTGATAATTGAGAAAAAGAGGGAGAGACAGAAAGACATAGACGGAAGAATATATAACCGAGGATTAGGTCAAAGTTAAGTGAAAATTGTACGGGTAACTATATATCTAGAACGATTCCCTAGGGTGTAAAATAAGGGACAGCCGACTGATTAGGATCATATAGCAGTTAAGCAGGAGTAATGTTTAACGCACTAAACTCACCGTGACAGCGGAAACGCGCGTCTAAAAATACGACAACCACCAACGGTCACCACGCGCACGTCGCGTCGGTTACGTCGACCGCACCGCATTAAGCGACGTAGACGATTTCCATGCAAATAGCCAAATACATTCGTGGAAGCCGATAGTACGAAAGGATAGTCCGTATTGAGCGAACGATTCTCTCTCTCTTTCTCTCTCTCTCTCTCTTTCTCTCTCTCCCTCTCTCTCTCTCTCTCTCTCTCTATCTATGTATCTATCTATCTATCTATTTATCTATCTCTATCTCTAACTGTGTTGAACGAATCCTGAACGAAGAGAAGGATTTTATGATTATTTGCCTTTTGATCTATTTTCTCTCTCTCTCTCTCTCTCTCTCTCTCTCTTTATCACTCTATATCTATCTCTCTCTCTCCCTTTTTTTATTTGTTTTTATTATCTCTTATTATCCACCGTTAAAAGACACACGAGAGATTTTGCAAAATCGTTCATACGAAAATTCAAATAACCGACAACGGTGATATCTTTATATCGTTGATCAACGAATTGATTAGAACTACTTTTTGAAAATTTAGATAACATTGATGTTTATTAATTATAATAATGAATATTATATAAAAATTCCAAGAATAATAAGAAATAATGAAGTACCCGATATTATATATGACATAAAGCATATACTCTCTACTTCTTCTACTCTTCTACTTCTTCTTTTTCTTTTTCTTTATCTCCTTTTTTTTTCCCCGAGTAATTAAACGTCAGAAGAATCAAATACGATTCGATTCTCCAATTTCCAAGGCTATCGAATTCTCTTATCCGTTCTAGGATTTGTTAAAAGAGAAAATACCTTCCGAAAAATCAATCCGACATGACCGATCTTCTTTTCACCGATCGATGTAATACGAAACTCGGTCTTCTAATCGCAATTTTTCTCCTTGCATTAAAGTATCATTCGTAAGGTTTCTGACGTTTATACGATAACAGTCAATCTTTCTTATTGTCTTACGAATAAGTTAGATCTTAGAATGATATAACACCGTTTTAGAGATACGCACTATACACACACACACACACACATTCATACACATACACATACGTACAGAAATTCATTCGTAACGCACAGCTGCGTCTCTTTCGAACCACGAGTTTGTCCCTTTGAGAGTTTGGTATAGTGCCAACCATAACTCCTATAAGTTCATATAATAGAGAATATATTTCTATCTGTCCATATGACGAATCATACCCGAAGGATGTGTACGTATATTCACTTGATGATTTAACTTTGAAATCCTTTCTCTTTCTCTTTCTCTTTCTCTCTCTCTCTCTCTCTCTCTCTCTCTCTCTCTCTCTCTCTCTCTCTCTCATGAAAGTGTAAGCAAACACGTTAGCATCGCGACATTACGTAGACGTTACAACTTGGTACAACTGATTCCCAAGTGAATCCATTAAATTCGCTGACCGATCGTTTCTCACGAGTTCAACGAACCAGAGAAGAGAGAGAGAGAAAGAGAGAAAGGAGATAGCCGGCAAATTACTTCATTCCTAATATCAATAAAAAATGACATCGTTGCAATTATCGATTTGCTGAATAAAAACCATAAGAATTTCCAATGTTTCATATCCACTATAAATATTGATAGATATTTTATTGAAAATTCTTAATATTACTTATCGACGAAGCCAAATGGTATTATTATAAACGCTTATTAACACTAGTGTAAATAGTATTTATTTATTTGAAGATATAAAATATGTAGATAATGTATAATTGCGATATATTAATTATTAGCCAAAGCCGATCGACATCGAAAACACGATTATTTGCCCGGTGAGATATTATATGAATTCTAGCAATATTATTAAAATCGGACAATCGTCACGGAGATTAAACAATATTTAAATAAAAACATGTTACAGAGTATGCGCTTATTTACGAATAAAATAATAATAGTAATGATGATAATAATAATAATAATAATAATAATAATAATAATAATAATAATAATAATGCTCCTCAGAGTTTTTCGTTTGTTACGTCCTATCGAATATATGTACATACGCATATATGTACGTATGTATGTACATACATACATACATACATACATACATACATACATACGTAATTCACGATATCGAGCGTACCAATTTAATGGCTCTTCATTAATCGGATTTTCCTCAACGACAAAGCCAAGCAAACCTTTTCCGTTTCTAGTCTCCTCGTGGTACTGCACGTGACTGAATTGACGAATGCGAGTGACGTAAAAGCAATGAAATTTCTTCTCAATAAAAGATACTACTTTAGATTTTCTCAATCGTTATAAAAGTACTTACTTATTAGCAAAGAAGTAACAACTTCTTTTTATCCTTTTTTTAATTTTTTTATTTCCTTTTTTCTTACGAAAAACATTTATTAGCATATTTCCTCGAATGTAAAAAAAAAAGAATATGATTTCTCCTTTGATCAACGAGGTCATTCGTCAATTCTCATTATTATTACAATTATTAATACTATTAATACTATACTATATACATATCTATGCACACGTATTGAATTCTTATTGATTTCTCTATCATTAAATTTACGTTCAGCCATTAATAATAAAAAACGAAAAAATAATGTATATATCCCCGTGACGTTTACGAACGAAAAATAAATTCGTTCGAGCAGAAAAAAAAAGAGAGAGAGAGAGAAAATGATTCACTCTCAAAGTGAAAGAAAAAAAAGGAGGAAGAGAGGGAAAGAAAAAAATCAAAATCAAAATCAAAATGAAAATAAATAAATAAATAACTCGCGTTAGAATCTTTTGCGTGTATGTATGCACGCGTATCTCTGTTTACAAAACTGTAAACTTCCGACAATGGATTTAGAGTCACATGAGAAATGATGGTTAAGGTACGTGCTGAAAACTTGAACAAATATTCCACACTTTTGTTTAGTTTCGTTGTCTCGGTCAATAGGGACTGACGGTAGATATTGTCCATTGCATGAGGTCTCTAGAGAAGGATGGGTTGATGGGGTAGAGGAGGTTTAGGGGGAGTTAGAGTAGAGCCAACTTAGAAGTGAGAAGAGAGGATACACCCCGTTCTATGATACCGTTATCTATATGTTTTGCATAGGTTTCGATAAACTGGAACAAGCAATACGTAGATTTTCTTTTCTCGAGGGTATTCAAAAGTTATCATAGTTATTGTAAGGTAACTCGTTCATTGTTAACATCTTACAATTCCTTCCTCGGTTTTTACCATAAGTATAATCTGTGTGTTTTACGAAATTACGTAACACACACACACACATAACGTACAGAATAGAGAATTTGTAATTTCTCAATAATAACGTAAAACGAATCGCTATGCAATATTTCAATCGAAATTAATAGAGAAATTATTATTCGTTCTAACAAGGGATATTACAAAA
The DNA here is from genome assembly GCF_014466175.1 of Vespula pensylvanica. Classification (NCBI taxonomy): domain Eukaryota; kingdom Metazoa; phylum Arthropoda; class Insecta; order Hymenoptera; family Vespidae; genus Vespula; species Vespula pensylvanica. The sequence continues at coordinate 8,197,313 of NC_057693.1, forward strand.
TGGTTATTGAATAATTTCTAATTCAATAAAATATAACAATGGATAATGGTTTAACAACGAACGAATCAATCTATCCAAATAATTGTTCTATTCAAAGATGAAAATAATTGAGGAATAGGATACGGAGTTAACGTAATAGAACAAGGAAAGTTATAGGCATCTGTATTATTCATCGTTAGAAATACGATCGTTTTGTTATAACGTTATCGATTACAATGGTATACAACGTTATAGAAATATTTACGTACGTTCTAACGCAAAATAATGCAACAAGATCTATCTATAATTTGATTTTCAAATCGTTAATCGTAAACGCGAAATAGATATTCCTTTATCAAAATTAAGCGTGGGATTAATAGAAACGAATATTTTCGTCGGAATTATTCAACGTCTGTTACATCGTTCCATCCTTTCTCTCAGCTTTCTTCACTTAAAACAGAGAAAATTCTATTTTTCAATTCTCCTTTCGTTTTCTAATTGTTTCAATACGTCGATCGTTTAATGAACTACTTTTCCTCCTCTCTTATTTTTCTTTGAGTTAATTATTACACGAGCTTCAAGAGAAATCTTTCTGTAAATTAGATTAATAACAAACGAGAGAATTTCTGTAATTACAGAATATGTAAAATTAAAATTGTAGATAGTATCTACCTTTGACTTGTACCAAAGTCACTCGTACTCGTATACCAAAAGTCATTAAACAATCTTGTCTGTGATTTTAACTAGCTACGTACCGTCAAACCATCGCGAAATTTCAACTATCTAACGTAGAAAGATGAAAATTCGAGAATGGATAATTTACGTACCTATATTTTCTTCCGTCAAAGATTTTGAAGTGAGATTAATCGTAAGTAAAAAGGGAATAAGAAATATCGCGATGTTAATTGTATCTATCTCACTCTGTATTTATCTCTCTCTCTCTCTCTCTCTCTCTCTCTCTCTCTCTCTCTCCCTCTCTCTTTCTCTCCCTTTTTAGTTTGACTATAAATATATTTATTTTAAATTATGACGATCTTTCTGTAGAAACCGAAACGTCGATACGTGCAAATATAGAATATAACTTTTCATTTTATATTTTACTTTAATTAATTATATATATTACATTAATACACAACACATAAATATTTTTATAAGAAATATATATATATATATAAATACATATACTGCAATATATCTTCAATATCATTTATATATAATCTTTACAAAAAAAAAATTCACCGCTTAGAAAAAAAGATCGAAAAAACTTTCGAATGAAATTTTCTGTTTGGTCGGATATAACAATAATTCGTTAGTTTTTTCTCCGCATGTATTTGCTTCTTTTTCTATTTCCTCCCTTTTTTCCCCTTTCTTTCTTCCTTTCTATCTCTCTTCCTTTTTCCCCTTTTTTCTAAGAAGAAATGCGACGTAAAACGGATAGAAAAAGACAGATTGATAAATCGAGGGAGTACAGAAATGGCAAGAGTCGTCTCCTCTCTCATATATGCAACCTTTACTCCGTAAGATATATTATTTCTTCTGCGACAATGTCAACCCTCTCTCGAATTCTATTCTTTTTTCCTTCTGTTTCTATCTTTCCTCCTTTTCTCTTCGCACGATTTATTCGAAAAGGAGGAGGAGAAGAAAGAGGAAGAAAAGGAGGAGGAGGGGAAGAAAGAGGAGAAGGAAAGCTTACTAGGATGGCTCGTGCAGCTGCTGTGTCGGTTTCTTCGCTACGAGAGAGAGAGAACGAGAGAAAAAGAGAGAGAGAGAGAGAGAGAGAGAGAGAGAAGGAGAGAGAGAGAGAAAGAGAGAGCAAGAACTTCTCAACCAACCCAAACCCCACCCCTTTTATTGAAAAATACGAGAAGAATCTTACGGAATACGTGGCGTAAAGCACGATCTTCTCATAGAAAATGGCTTGAAAATATCTTGGAAAGTCCCGATATCAAAGGGAAGACTTTTCACGGAGGAGTTTTCGATAGAAAGAGAAAGAGAAGGTAAATGCCAACGGCAGATCGGAGAGAGATCGTTAAAAGAACGAACGAACGAACGAACGAACGAACGAACGAACGAATGAACGAATGGACGGACCAACGAAAGAAAGAAAGGATAAAAAAACACACATACATTCGACAGAAAAAGAGAGAGAGAGAGAGACAGAGGGATGCACACAGATAAGAAAGACGAGAAAAAGAATCTACGTCATCTCTTTGTACCTAGTGCAACGACGACGAAGTCGATAATTAAAGGATTTCGAGATGTGTCTCGGTTGCGAATGTGAACGCTTGGTAAAAGTCGAAGAGGAAAAAAGAAAGGAAAATAATACAAAAAAAAAAGAGAGAGAGGGAGAGAAAAAAGAGTACAAATGTCGCCGAGTTAACGATTTTCTTCATTTTTGTCTTTCTATACTTCGACAAGACTTTGAGTATGTTTTTGTGTTCTGTACAAATTGCTTATCAATTATTCTATATATTTATCTTTCTCTCTCTCTCTTTCTTATGTTTCAGGAATACGAGATATATAATAGTCAATATCGTTTATCAATTATTATTACATAGGTATATATATATATATATATCTTTCATAATAATCGACAAAATTAAAATAGATTTTTTTTTCATCAAAGAAATCCGAAAGAGAAAGTAACAACCAAATAAGAAAGACATTTTGAAGAATATTTTAACAAGTTAGATATACATACAATGGATTGGTACGAAAAAGTATGTCAAATATTTGACTTGTTCTTCGTTCTGAAAAGAACGTAGTATACTCACTCGTTCGACATCTCCTTGATTCGCATACTTACGAGGGTTGCAAGTTTAAAAAGAAGTAAAGTCATATTCTCGAAGCGTCCTCCCTTGCTTTTCTATATTCTGACAGTTACTCTGATAGCTTCCTATCTCGCATCGAGAACAGCGTATCTTATCCGAGAAAGAAGTTCGATACACGAGGAACATTGAGAGTATAGAGAGGGAGAGAGAGAGAGAGAACGAGAGAGAGATAGAGGGTGAAAGGTGAGGGATAGAGAGCGGAAGAGAGAGAGAGAGAGAAAGGATGAAAGGTAGATAGAGAATGAGAGAGTGAAAGAGAGAGAGAGAGAGAGAGAGAGAAAGGGTGGAAGGTGAATAAAGAGAGAGAGAGAGAGAGAGAGAAGGCAGAAGGGAGAATAGATTGTAAGCAGCAAAAGGGTTGCGTCGATACTTCGACTTTTCGAGATTCTAGTATGTCAAGTTGTGGTAAAAGGTGACACAGGAAACTGATATGTGCTCTTTCCGATAAACATTTTCGGATCGTGCGACGCACTAAAGAAAGAAAGATAGATACAGAGAGAGAGAGAGAGAGAGAGAGAGAGGGAGGGAGAGAGGGAGATGTAATATCGACTAGAAATTCGATAACCTTTACTGGCATCAGTCGATATTTTGATAACACAAGAAGAATAAAAGAAAACGCAGACCACGCGAGAGATGCTATTGTTAATTCGGACTATATGGAAAGAAAGCTCGATCATATTTTTCTTTCTTTTTCTTTAAAGAATATAAAAAATTTTTCAAAAGTTCGATAAAAAGTAAGAATTACGTTTGTTCTCTTGAACTCGTTGCTTTGAAAGAGAAAAAAAAAAAGATGACATTATACGGACCATGAGTGATGGACTTGATTCTGATCAAATCGGATAAAAAGATCAAAGAGAAAAAAATGAAAAAACAGAACAAACAAAACGAAATAAACGAAAGGTCGAATTTATCGTCTACGGACGATATCTCAAACAAATTCTTTAATCCTTTAGGGAAGGTATCACGCTTCGAGACTCGTTAAAGTCAAGGAAGGACATAGAATTTCAATAGACACGCGATGTTCAGTAGTAGCAGTAGTAGTAGTAATAGTAGTAGTAGTACGTAGTAAACGAAAGAAAGAGAGAAAGAAAGAAAGAAAGAGAAAACAGAAAAAGAAAGAAAAGAAAGAGAATAAACAAAAGGAAGTTTATCCAACCTTAAGGATACCATCGTAAGACCCTATAAAGTAAGCAATGGCGAGCTTTCCTATCTACGATAGTAAATCTTTCGGGTGGCTAGGCCATGAGACTTAAATTCTTTACTATCCCAAAACGGCGTAGAGAAAGAAAGAGAGAGAAAAAGAGAGTGGGCTGGTTTCCGGTTGGACGATCGAAGAAGCTGCAAAAGGAGGAAAGAGAAAAGTCGTGATTTCTCGTCACGTCTTGAAACTTCTCTCGTTCTCAGCTGAAAAATATTTTTAAGACGGTACCTCTCCTAAACTCGGACATTGCGGAAGGATCGCGACAACCAAGAAAAAAAGAGAGAAAGAGGGAGAGAGAGAGAGAGAGAGAGAGAGAGAGCTCTCTTCTCTCGTTTACTATTTTTCTTTATTTTCTTTTCTTTTGTTTTTTGTTTTTATTTTTTTTTTTGTTTCATTTTTCACGTACATTTTTTTTCTCATTTTTTTCTCTCTTCCTTTTTTAATAAATATATCATCCCTTTCCTCTACCTTCTCTCTTCTATCCAGTTTCTTGTTCTTCGCAACGACAACGCATCCCTCTCAGATGTATGTTCTGTATATAACACTAGTTCAGAACCAACACCATCAGTAGCAGCAGTATCACCGTTATATGTCGTGCCGTTGAAATTTAAAGTCGCCTCATGAAAATATGGTCAGGTTGCAGAGAGGCAACGGCGAGTTTATATACTCGTTCTTGGAGTAGATATATTATATATCATAGAGTAGAGTACTGAAATATTATCAACAGAATTGGAACTGAAAATAATCTTTATAATAAAATATGTGTGTGTATATATATATATATATATAGGTGTAGAATTGTTTGTTAAGATAGTATTTTAAAGATTGTCAAGTTCGATTTATAATTTGCAACGACTATCTTAAATTTTGTTAATAATATTTTATTATATTCACTGTTCCAATTTAATAATTTGATGAAGTTCTATGTACGGTATATCATGCTTTCACAATTGCGAAACACAATTTGTGAAAACATAATTTATATGATAAAATTCATAATAAGAACTTAAATGAAATTTGTATTTTCCCCATTAATGCGCGAAATAATTGTATAATAAAATTACTTGTTCCGCGTTACGAAAGAATCATTTACAAAGAAGTAATTACTCGAAATCGAAAAAAAAGTAACATGAGATCACTTGACAATAATCGATATTTTTCCGATATTATATTCGTATTATTACATATTAAAAGCTTAAATAATTAAAAAATATATATATTACATAACTATCATAATTGACGAATGGATAGACGCAACGATGTGTGTATGTGTGCATTTATTTTTTTTCTTTCCTTTTTTCTTTTTTCAAAAGAATTCTCGATAATCAACGGAATTCATTTTCCAGGTCATTAGGTATGTTCGAGAAAGGAGAATCGATCTTTTCTCTTCGCGTTTCATGTACCTTTCGTGAACTTTCGGGATCGTCCCACGGCTATATCCACGATTTAAATAATTCATTCGAGCTTTCGAATAAAATAGCATTAATTAACTCCATTTCCGCTTTCTCTATTCAAACACAAAGCTCGACTTAACTTCCGAGAACTATAGGAATATACGTATGTATACATTTCAACATGTGAAATATTATCGATCAAAGAAGAGAAGAAGAAGAAAACGAGAAAGAAAAAAAAGAGAAAAACAAAAAGAACAAGAAGAAAAAAAGAAAGAAAACATAATTATTTAAGCATTATCTTATAACACGCCAATTTGTATCTCCAAAAAAAGAAAAAAGGAAAAAAAAAAAAGAAAAAAGAAGGGGAAACGCTGAGGAGTGTTTAATTTCTTTTTTTTTCTATTTTCTCTTTCACGAAACCTTTAAAAAGATCCAAGTAAGTGTGGGTGTCCGTAAGATTCGTTAAGATCAAACGTGAAAGCAAGAGAGATAGAGACAGATGGAGACAGAGATATGGACAGAGGTAGAGAGAGAGAGAGAGAGAAAGAGAGAGAGAGAGAGAGAGAGAGAGAGAGAGAGAGAGAGAAAATAAAAAAGTGAGACTAAAAGATGGTTTTAAAGACGAGGTTAAAGACAGCTTCGAGCCAAAGTAAGCTTCCTCGGTGACGACAGTGACGCGAACTCGACTTGCCAGAAAGTTACGAAGCGAGTGTCCCTTTTAAGTTAAGTCACTTGTTTATTCAACGAGGAATAGAGAGCTTTCGGGCGTCTCTCGAATCCTTACGATCGCCTGTCTCTTTTTTTTCCCTCTTGTCTTTCCTACCCCTCGTCACCCATCCCTCCATTCACCTCTCCTACCCATGGTTCCCTTATTTTTCAATCACATTCATTTTTAACGACGGTGACATGAAATCGATATCGAGAAACGAGTTAAGCTTTTACGAGTAAAATAAAAAAAAATGAAAAAGAAAGAGAAAGAGAGAGAGAGGGAAAGAGAAAGGGAAAGAAGGTGGCAGAGAGAGAAAGAAAAAGAGAGAGAGAGAGACGATAAGACGTAATCAGGTGATTTAAAAAAATTTTAATATCATTGCGAATTAGGAGAAAAAAATCACGTCTCGTAAAGAATAATTCATGAGAGAAATAAGATTTCGAGAATGACGATGGAAGAGTGGGGGTGTTTGGGAAGGTAAAAAAGGAGATGGAAGGTAGTGGTGAGGTGGGATAAGAGAAAGAAAGAAAGAAAGAAAGAAAGAAAGAAAAAAGAAAACAAGTAAGAAAGAAAGAAGAGAATACAACGACAACGACGAGGACTAAGGAAACTTTCATGGTGAAAGTTAATGGGCCGCACGACTCCACGTAAATTGGTCTTCCTCCCCTTCTTTCGATTAATTAATTAAGTGATTAATCAAATGAGAAAGTTCTCTTTACTAATTACAAAACGCTTTGCCCTAATTATGGGAGTAAAATGGAAGAAGAGGAATAAGAAGAAGAAGAAGAAAGAAAAGAAGAAAGAAGAAAGAAGAAGAAGAAGAAGGAAACGGTACAGGAGAACGGTAACGAAGTTCCACTCTATTCAAGTCCTTTTCCACCCTCCCAACCCTCCCAACCCTCCCTCCCTCCCTCCTTCCCTTCCTTCTTCCCTCCTTCTCTCCTTCTCCTTCTCTTTCTTACTCCCTTGTGAAAAGCTTTGCTTTTGTAATTATTATAGTTACGCCCTCTACGCTATAATATAACATTTCGTTTAAAATGATTCAAAATCGTTGTGAGACGACGCGAAACGTTATAGTTCCTGAGGATATTATCGTCATAAATTTGAGAACGGGTTATTTTCCTTACGGGGGGAGGGAGGTATCAAAGAGTAAGATGTTTGTTAGAGTTAAGACTTTTAATGATTATGTATGAATAATATATATATATATATACACACCCGCATTGTGTGTGTGTGTGTGTGTGTCTATGTACGTATGAAATGTATGTATATATGTATAAAATGTGTGTATAGGGAAATGTGAAGTGAAAGAGAGCTGTGCCATGGTAATTCTCAATATCCTTAGCGAAAGAGAAGGAATAGAAGGGACTTTTAAGCCCGTTGGGACTTTTCGAATTCATGTATGCGTGCGTACATACGTATATATCTATGTATGTATGCATGTATATATGTATGTATGTCTGAATCAAAAGGTCTGAAACTCCTACCTGTTTTTACAAGATTCATATCTGCAATGTAACATAGAACGTCGCATGACATACATAGGGTATCCCCAAAGAAATTTCATCCAAACGAAGAATCCTTTGCACTATTTCCTACGACTCACTTATTCTCTCTTTCTGTCTCTCTCTCTCTCTCTCTCTCTCTCTTTCTCTCGCTCTCTCGATCTCTTCCCTTTTCTCCCTCTTTAATGTCTTTCCTTTTCTTAGTATCGTCAATCCTCTTAAAATTGATCTGCTTTTCTTTTACCATTTAACCATTCCGATAAGATACTCCTTCCATTTATTCTTTAATTCGATCGGGATCGCGATTCGTTTTTTTATTTCGCTTTTTCGTTTTCTTTCTTCTTTCTCTAGAAACTTTTTCTCATGATATTTTTGAGTAATCTTCTTATCCCCCTTCAAAATTGTTATCTCTCCCGTCCAATTAGCTTGCTTTTCTACTTGAAAAAGAACAAGAAATAAAAAGGGGAGAACAAAAAATAGAAACGGTATCTAAAAACAGACGGACGGACAGATAGACAGATAGATAGAAAGAGAGGGAGAGAAAGAAAGAAATATCGTACGCGGTCGAAAGTTTACAGAGAGAAAGAGAGAGAGAGAGAGGGGGAGAGAGAGAGAGAACTAATTCGTTCGTTTTTTCGCAGGGAAAAAGAATTAAAAAAAAATAGAAAAGAAAATTTAAAAAAAATAAAATAAAATAAAATAAAATAGAACCGAGAGAACGTAAAAAATGAAGACGTATCTACCCGTGAAAAAAAAAGATTATTATAAAAAAAAAAAAAAAGAAGAAACAAAAAAAACACAAAAGAAAATTCACATTTTTCTTCCATAACGACGTGCAATTAAAATATTCCCCTTTTTTTATTTCCTCTTCTCTTTCCTTCTTCTTCCTTTGCTCTTTCTCCCTATTTCTTTCTTTTTTTTTTTTTTACTTTCTATTTTTTATTTTCTTTTCTCCTCATCCATGAATCCAAATGGCAGAAAGGGAAATATTTTACTGTTGAAGTTAAAACATTCATTTTTATCCTTACGGCCTTCCTACTTCTTCTTCTCCGTCCTCTTCCATCGTCGGCCCACGACCGCCACCACCCTTACCATTCCAACCCCTTAACAAATAAGCTATCTCAGCCGAGTAGGGATAATATCTAAGGAAAGAAAAAGATGTGTGTGTGTGAGAGAGAGAGAGAGAGAGAGAGTTGAGAAACTTTGTAGAGAAACGTGCTCGAGACGTTAGATGGTGGACATAAAAGTCTCTCAAATATCATAAAAAGGTTTCAACTTTCTCTCTCTCTCTCTCTCTCTCTCTCTCTCTCTCTCTCTCTCTCTCTCTCTTTCTTCCTCTCCCTCTCTCGAAATCTTAACTTACGTTACATACTAAAAACCTCAAGAATTTTCATAGTTCACTGAGAATAGTTCGGATAGTTTCTCGATCATGAAATATTTCGATAACCGAATCTAACGATTCTAACGATATCGTATAGTTTCGTGAAAAGGCACACGACACACATTCGAAAGAAAAAAAGTCGCTACGATATTTCATCGGTAAAGATAATTCAAGGAGATTTCGAGGTTAATAGCGAACACACGAAGAGAATAATTATAAAGAGGAAGGCGTTATCGGATTGTGCGTATCTAAGTTTAAAGAGGAAGAAAAACAAGAAAGAAAGAAAAAACATTTGAGTAAACTCGAGCATAATGTCTACGACTTTCATGTTTATTTACCTTTTTTTTTTCTGTCTCTCTCGCTTTATCTTCTTGTCCTCTGTCGTAATACGCTTATTATCGTTAATATTAGATAATATGATAATTACTTCGTAAAAGGTTCGTGAGAAAAGGAAAAAGTATTATAAAAAAGAGAAAACAGAAAAATATAAAAATTCTCCAAGTATATATATACATATATATGTATATATACTATATATATGTATTATATATATATATGTATATAAATATAGTATTATCTTTAATTTCTTTTCTTCGACCGTAAAACCTATATATAGCGTAAACGTTTATATATATGTACATATATAACGAGAAAAGAGATTTGTGCTTTAAAGCAAACGTTAGAAAGAGATAAAAATAGAAATAGAAATAGAAACGCAGACAGAGAGAAAGACAGAGAGACGGATAACAGAGAGAGAGAGAGAAAGAAAGAGAGAGAGAGAAAGAGAGAAAGTCAACGTCGGTTTTCGAGCAACTAAGCGCCTCTTGAATTCCACCTAGTCAGCTGATTTATGGTTGGAATTAGCCTTCTGTCTCTCTTCTTATACGACTATACACACATACATATACACAAAACACTCGTACACTCTCTCTCTTTCTCTCTGTCTTTTACACGTAGTTATATACATAGATAGAAAACATATACCGATACTTACGTTATATACAAGAACATATACGTTAACTGTATATACGTACGCGCCGATCACGTGAATAACTCTGGTTCTCTTCTGCGTGAAATTAATTTTAATTGTTCGTTAATTAGTTCTTACGGAAACTATGTGCAGCAAAGCATCGAGAAAGCCACGAGCTCGTTCTACTATGGCGAAGCCAAGCATTAATATCCCATCTCCTTTTCCTTCTCTCGGTTTCCTTTGTTCGTCTTCTGTCTCTCTCTCTCTCTCTCTCTCTCTCTCTCTGTCTCTCTCTCTCTCTCCTTTTCTCTCTTTCTTTCTCCCTCTTTTTTCTCTATTCTCTCTCTCTTTCTATTACTATTTCTCTCATTTCGCTTATATCATCAATTCTCTAATGATATATCTTAACTTTAGTTTCCGTTTTCTAAGAAGATTGTCCATATAAAGACATTTAATTTATTTATACATAACAAATTTATTTTTGATAAGCAATACAATCGCAACGTGTTCTTAAACTTTTATACATCGCGTATATCATTTTTGTATGTAACTATGTACGTAATCATTAAGTGTATCCCTTATAAAATAATATATGTCTATATATATATATACATGTTTTGTGTATAATACTTAATGTATAATATATATTATGTTACGTGTATAAAATGAAATATAATACCTATTGATATACGTTCAATTTTCTATTGATAAATTAAATATATCGGTAAATATACTTAATAATATAATTTACGGTAATTATACTCAATAATTTCACTATTTTTATTTCAACTAGTAGTATAAGGTTTTAAGATTTTTCTATTATTATAAAAGGAAGAAGAGAAGAAAAAACGATTAATATTTTAGGAATAAGTTCAGACAACGTGTATAAAGTGATCAAAGTTAAAAAATTCATTATACGAATGAAATTTAAAATAAAATCGATGGAAAGTGTCCGAAGAAGTGGAAAGATTAATTAGATTAAAAAAAATAAAAAAATAAAGAAATAAAATAAAATAAATAGATAAAAAAAAAAAGGTAGATAAAAAAGATTTTTATAGTGGACGAAGAGGAGGATAGGAGGAGGAATAACCGATGAATCGAGACGGATATCGAGTTGCACGATTTAATATCGAAAAAAAAAATAGGAAGAAAAAGGGACTATCACCGATACCAAAGTTATTTCGATCGATCTGAACACGAACACGGTTACACCTACGAACCTGGGATTAATTTTCCAACCGAAGATTGACTCGCGTTAAAAATCACGATACTTGCTGTATTTTCTTTCTCTATTTTTTTTTTTTTTTTTATGTAGCAACTAGTCTTTTCTTCTCTTTTTTTTTTAAGAACATCGTCCACTGCAGCAGAAAATTGAAATTATTTCATCGATACCTTCACGATCGATTTATTATTTCATTCGCCGCTTTAGTTTCAATTCGAACGAATTCGATACAGCGAAGGGAAATTACGATATTCTGTACTTTCTTTTTTCTTTTGCTTTCTTTCATTCGGTTTGCTTTTTCTATCCTATCCTAGCATATCCTATGGTCTATCAATTCTCGTTACATTTGTACATTTAATAAATTCGATCTTGAAAACGGACATAAGGATTTAAATAATATTCGCTGGATGAATTCATCGTTTCTTGAGAACGAGTTAAAATTAGATCTCGAGTTTTACAGGAAAACTCATTTACGTTGGCTTTTAAATAATCGAATAAGATAATAAATATTGATATTATCAAGAAAGACGTAATACGATCGATACGACGTAGATATAATTATACGACGTAGATTACAATTTTTATTACGATTATATTTTTTATACGATTACGCATACGTACATATATACAAGAAATATAAATATTTACCTGGTAGAAACATCCTATGTACTTCGATTCTTGTAATTTCAAGTTTCACGATAATAAAAAGCAGGGTAGGGAAGAACGTAGAAAGAAGAAAGACGAATCCATAAGTTGAATGCTGCTACTTCGCCGTTTTCGTCGCCATTTTCGAAGATTTAAGAGACGAAACATTTCAAAACTCTTTCTAACGTTGAATAATCTATGTCACTGTTTAACGCGTTCTATGGAAATAAATGTTGAACACCATGGATGATGGTTAATTCGATGTACGTGTAACACGACTGTGTGCGTCCGTGTTTAAAACTCGACTGAGAAGAAAGCAGCGAAAATTGTGACCTCGATAACGCATGAAGGACTTTCAAAACCACAACCGAATAGCTGTGAGATATAAATGTTTATTTTTCTTTTTCTTCCTTTGTTTCTTTGTTTCTATCTATCCACATTGTCCTTTAAGGAATCTTAACGATGTTCGACCTTAACCGTAGTTATGTCCTTGTTTTTCGTATTTTCTCTCTCTCTCTCTCTCTCTCTCGTCGATCTACGAAGCAATGTAAATCGATATAACGAGAGTCACGTTTCATTCCAACACGAACAAGCAAGTTTTTTTTCGTCGACCATTGAGTTTGGTTAATGTCCAATTTGTTTGTTATTTATGCGAAACGACACCGTTTAGAATTCTCTTCTTATTCTTCTTTTTTTCTTTATATCTCTCTTTCTCTCTTACAATACTCCGATTCGTATCACTCCCCCGTTGTCCCTATCTTTCTGCCTTTCTCTCTTTCTCTTTCTGTCTCTCTTTTTCTCTATCTCTCTATCTATCTATCTATCTATCTAACTCATTCTTCCTCTCTCTCTCTCTCTAGCGCGTGCGCTCACTCACTTTTTATCTTCAAACGTGTCGCACAAAAGCAATCCCTCGAAAAGTAGCAATCACGTACCACCCACGCTAGGAAATCAATTTCGAAGTTGACGAAACGTTCGACTTTTTTTTTCCTTCGTGTAATCAGAGATCCCCGTAGAGAGATTAAACGTTATCGGAATAAATATTTTTCAATTATACGAAGAACAGAATCAATCACGTTGATCTCATTAAATGATATATATATATATATTATATTATATATATATATTAATTAAAATTATCATATGTATTTCGATATAAATTTTCTATAGTTATCATATAATGAGTGTTATAAAAATTATGATAAAAAATGTATTTAAAAATTTTCATAAATAAGATAGAAAAAAAAAACGTCCATTCTCTATTAAATATCGTGAATATATTAATAATATAATATATTATGTTAATTATGAACTCGTAAAGTCTTTAACTTACGAACGAATGAACATTAATAAAGTGTGTCAGAAAACTCAGACGTTTCCGAGAGTAGTAGAAAATTTTCAAATCTATTACGTCATTAATCCTAAAATTTATCAGACAGATTTCACATATACTTAACAACGCGAATGTTCGTGGCTGATAATGCTAGTATGACGTTAACGCAACCGAAAAGCTTCGGGCGGTTCCTTGTTTCCTCTAGGCAGAGAAAGGAGTTAGAGGAGTTAGAAATATGGCACGAATTTTGACCAGGATTTGCAGCCACATGAAAAACATCTGTCAGGTGAGAGAAATTATGCATCTAGTTAAAAAGAAAAAAAGAAGAACGAAAAGAAATAAAACAACAACAACACAACAACAATTCGGACTATGTAATCTACGATGTTCATATAGTTCTATACTTGTGTATGTGTATGTATTGGTATATTTTATATATGTATATATATATAAATATATATATATCGTTAATAAATTTTTATATGTATTTAAACAAGAATTGCACGAACTAATTTTTTGGAGAATAAAGAATAAAAGTTTAGTATACAAACAAAGATTTCTGATTTGGTGACTAAGCGATAATCAATTGATTAATATTTACTAAGCATACATAATTGATTAACAACTCTGTTCTACAAATAAATAGTTAATTATTATTAATCCTTTATCGGTCGTTCTTTTTTTTTGTTTTTGATTCGTCGTTGTTTATTGCTATAAGAATTAATAGAATATTCCATTCATATTGTACATTCGTCGATCTTATGTATTTAACAAGCAATATGTACAAAAATAATAACAAATAATTACCTTTATATATATATATAAATTATAAACGATCGGATATAACTTTAACATGATCAATAATAATATGTCGCTATTAGAATAAATATCCCATTTATCCTGTTTCTGAAATACATCCGACTTATCCTAGCCGGCCATCTTGTATTGATAAAAGGAAAGTTCAAATGCTCAGAGTGCAAAAGTCTGAGGCCGCAAACTGAGTCGAAAGCCATCTCGATGCGCTTAAAAGTGTTCGGTGGTGTTTCACGAGAGTCGACCGATGCAATAAAACTTTGGAAATCTCTTAAGGTGGTAGAAAGAGAGAGAGAGAGAGAGAAAGAGAGAGAAAGAGAGAGAGGAGGGTGAAAGAGGTGGGAGAGGAATGGGCAGGTTGAGTTTCGAGTACGGTGTTAGGTCCAATACCGCGGTACGAAGCTCTCATGAATATTTAATCTTCCCCTACCCAACGTCACCCCACCCGCTGCCCTCCCCACCCTCCCAATATCCCCCAGATAGTGCCGATCGAATGTTAATGGCGTGCGAAGAACCGTCTCGATGGCCGATACTTCTCAACGCTCGATACAAATAGTTTAAATATCTATGCTACCATCCATCCTTGGTTAAATGTATTTAATAGATCGCATAAAAAAAGAGAGAAATGAAAGAAAAACAAATTAGAAAAATTGTAACCATATTTACATATTTCTATTTCATGCAAGATTCTTAAAAAGTTGAACTTAAAATCGTTGACTATATAAATCCTATTAAGAATTATCCCTTTGATTCTTCTTCTTTTTTTTTTTTCTTTCTTCTTTAACAACAAAAATTTATTTAATTTGATCATTTACTTACACAGTTCACGGTGTAACGTAGATTTGTAAATATAATTAATTTTTCAATGTCGGAGAGAATTATATATATAAATAAGATGCTTATGGCACGTCCGATATACACGCGATTGTTCTCTTAATAACTTTTAAAATATGTAAAACGTGTTTAAAAGGAAAAAAGAAAGAAAAAAAAAAAAGAAAAGAAAATGTTTTAAAAAGAGAACTATAGTGCTCTTTGATACAAACTCTCGTGGTATTATTTTCGGAATTATTCCATGGTATGCATCGTACGCTTAACACGTTAAACGATCGAGCGACGTGTCCCGATGGTTCTTTCCCGATTAAAATGCATCGCGAGTTAGAAAGATAGAGCACGAATTCGCGTTTAAGAAAACAACTAACGTAACGCGTGAAATGCTAACGAGCTTTTCCTTCAAAAGGGAGAAAGAGAGAGAGAGAGAGAGAGAGAGAGAGAGAGAGAGAGAGAGAGAGAGAGAGAGAGAAAGAAAGAAAGAAAGAGAAAAAGAGAGAGAAGCTGTTCCACTCTGGCGAAATAATAAACTTTCTCGAGTCTTTGGGTCTCTTTGATCGTAAAAAAAAAGAAAAGAAAAGAAAAAAAAATTGACAAAACGTTCTCTCATCGTGCGAAAACGAAAATAAAAAAGAAAAGGAAAAAGACGAAGAAAAAGAAAAAAAGCTGTACTAATAAACGCGACGCGACGACGTACACTTTTTCATGGAAATCAAAGTAAAGAAAAGACGACTAATAAGTTTCGACAAAGAACCATTAAAAAAAAAATTCTTTTAACTCGCGACGATAGTCCTCTAAGTGCAGCTTTTCCTCTTCTTTTTTCTTTTCCTTTTTTGACTCACATTTTTTTTATCAGAAATTTTGTACATAGCTATTTATAAAATGTAAAAACCGAAGAAATTGTTTCTACTTAAAACGTAATAATAAACCTAAACGCTTTCTTAAGTCATTAGAAAAAAAAAAGGAAAGAGGAAAAAGCAATGTGACAGATTAAAAACTAAAAAATAAAAACAATAAGAGAAGAAAAAAAGGAGAAGAGAAAAAAAATTACAAAATGTATGTAGTAGAGTCGAGCGAACGAAATACGACCATTAGTTCGAATGCCATATTGGATTGAGACATTGACGGAATAATAATTGCATACCTTTTATCGTTACATTTTATCTCTTACACTAACCTAGACATGTATTATCAATGTGACATTCGTATTCTCAGAGAAGAGTTATTGTTGTTGGTGAAAGAAAAGAGAGGTGAATAGAAGGGGTGAAGAAGGAAGGAGGGAAGAAGATGAGTATTCGTGTCTCGATCGTGAAACAATTTCGAGTATCAGAATCGAAAGAGAGTGAGATAGAGAAAGAAAGTGAGACACACACACAGAGAGAGAGAGAGAGAGAGAGAGAGAGAGAGAGAGAGAGAGAGAGAGAGAGAGTATCGTTTACGCCCGTATTTCTAACGACGAGATTGAGGAAAGGGGATAAAATGTTAGTTGATGGTGAGGGAAGGGATGCATGCTTTAGCATACATATGTAGATATATATATATGTGTATGTATGTATGTATGTATGTATGTATGTATATATGCATTTAAAAAAAAAAAGGAAGAAGGACGAAAAAGGAAAGAAGAAAAGGAAGAAGGAAAAAAGATAGAACAAAGGAAAAAAAAAAGAAAAGAAAGAAAGAAGTAAAAAGAAAAAGAAGAAGGAGGAATAGGAGAAGGAGAAGGAGGAAGAGAAGGATGAGGAGGAGAAGGAGGAGTAGAATAGAAGAAGGATAGAGAAACTCGAGGGAATCGGAGAACATGGCAGGTAGCGAGCGCTAACGTGATCTATGTGTTTTAATTCCGCGGTAAAGCCGTCCTTTATTTATTGGCTTTCGTTACAGGATATTGCTACAGACTTCGTCACGACGGCTCTTCTCCCTTTCCCTTTTCCTTTTTTTTTCTTTCTCACTCTCTCTCTCTCTCTCTCTCTCTCTCTCTCTCT
>NC_057693.1:8214205-8217149 GCF_014466175.1 Vespula pensylvanica
CTCTCTCTCTCTCTCTCTCTCTCTCTCTCTCTCTCTCTTTCTCTCTCTTTTTGTATCTCTTCTCTCTATCTCTCTCCTATCTTTCCCCACTTTTTTTGCTTCTTGTTCGCTCGCGTACCACTCGTCCTTTTTTCTTTCGGTAACGGGCCAGCCCAACACGCGAAATTTGTCGCGCGTCCAATAAATTTGGCCCGTTGCGCATACGGATTAACTTGGGTAATACGATCGCTCGTGGCGAAGGCTGTCGTCATTTTTCCCACCCCCTTCAACACCATCCTCTCTTCCTATTCTTTCTCTTTCTCTCTCTCTCTCTCTCTCTCTCTCTCTCTCTCTCTCTCTCTTTATATCTCTCTTTTTATCTATCTCGAGAAAGAAATATCGGAGCGAACGCAATCGAATTTATGAGCGGGCTCCATCGTTTCTCGAATTTTTTGCAACGTTTCCTCGTCTTTCTCTTTTTATCTTCTTCTATCTATCTATCCGTCTTTCTCTTTCTCCTTTTCTCTTTCCATTTCCTTTCTCTTTCTATCTATCTATATCGTTTCAATTTTTCCTACGGTCCGAGTTTCATCGTTAGGGGGATGAAAGAAGCTCCTCGAGCGGAAGGATTCGAAACGTATCGCCTGCACAAAGGACGCGTTTTCTTTCCTAAAAATGTTCATGTTACAGAAGAGAGGGAGAGAGAGAGAGAGAGAGAGAAAGAGAGAGAGAATCTCTTTGATTCTGAATAATTCATAGCAACCGCGATCGTTTTTTACGCGTGTATCAATTCTCGGACGTTACTGTCGTCTCATTCTCTCTTTCTCTCTTTCTCTTTCGTTCTTTCTCTTTTTCTTTCTTTTTGAAGAATGATTTATATAAGGGATTAGAAAATCTCGACATGATGAATATCGGATATGGATAGCATTAAAATAGACATACTTTTTTATTGACAAATAGATTCGTTTTAAAGATTTAACGAACGCAATCCATATATTTCTTGTTCTGTTAAAAATGATCTATAGGAAGGATTATAAAAATTTCGTAATGATGTTGGCATTCGAATAAATATTTTCTTGATACACGCTCGTAAATTTTCTTTTTCTTTTTTGATTTTTTTAATAATAATAATAATAATAATAATAATAATAATAATAATAACAATAATAATAGAAATTCTTTTGATGTTATGTCAAACGCAATTGAACTGATTTACGTTTATAAAGATGTATATGTACTATACGTATACATGCGTATATATATATATATACATATATATACACACTTTTTTTTTAGATAATCTAATCACACAGCTTTCTTCTTTTCTAATGGTAAGTAGACGTGAAATAAAAATAGAGTAAAAATTATAAGAAAGAGAAGGAAGACGTTGGTAAAGGAAGGTCCTTCGGAATGAAAACGTTTGAAGAATCGTATGACTCTCTCTCGAAAGCATCGAACGGGGTATTACCTTCGCATCGGAGTACGATTCAAAAGGCATCCGGTAAAAGGGAACACGTAAATAGGGTGGGAGATATCAAAGAAACAACCAGAAGGAGAAGCTTTCGCCGACCTGGAAAACGCGTGGCACGCTTTCAAATGCGGTGACATGTTTACCACGTCGAATTCTTCGATTTTCTTACCTTCCTTTTTCTCTCTCTCTCTCTCTCTCTCTCTCTCTCTCTCTCTCTTTCTTCTATCTCTATCTCTATCTCTACTTCTTACTCTATTTTTAATAACTGCCAACCTTTCGAAAACCGTACAAATTTCAAGATTAATCGACTTTAGAAATTTTCCTTTGACTCGTATTATTTTCAAAAGAGAAAGAAGAGAGAGAAAAAGATTTTCATTCGACAATTTAATATTTTGCCATTTTGAAATATAAAAATATAAGCTTCGAAATGGATAAATTATATATTGTATATAATTTTTCTTTTTATGATACTTAACCATTTTATATAGACGTCTTTTTTATACATGTATGTACAATTACATAATATATATATATATATATATGTATATATATATATATATTATATATCTTAAAATATACAGGTCGACTTAAGAAAAAGCTCAAGCTTCTTATAAAACATTGAATCAAGACCGCCTTCGCTCGTTTCCATCGGGGATGGTTTCTTTCCTTTTTAACGAATAAGAAAACGTCGCTTAAACTTAAGAAATTAAATAGGATAAGAACGAAATTCAATGATGAAAATCGTTTTTCTACATTTTCTCGTACAGTTCAACGATTACATCATTGAAATATACGATAATTAATTAATCGATCATCTTACATCTCATTTTATTCAATTATCTATGATATTTGTTATTGTGACACTATCATTCAAAAATAATATATTTTCTTCTCAAAAATCGATATCGTAGAGATTTATTAACATTAATATTAATATTGTTATACATACCGAGAGAGAAAAAAAGAAAGAGAGAACTGAAACAATTCATTTTTTTTAATATTTAACAATAATCATTTTTTTAATATTTAACAATAACGATTTCACATCAGATTTAATTCAATAGTTTATGATACTTTTAATAAACATAATCATTCAGATATAATATATTTTATTATTATATATAAAAAAAAAATTAATACGTAATAGAAATCAATTTGTATTAATATTAATAGTATCAAATTTCACAAATTCGAGACAAAAGGAAATATTATGATAATTCATTCATAAAAATTCGATTCATTTGGTCTTTTTCTCTTTCGATTTTACTTAAAAACAATTTCCTTTTCAATTTGTTCGTCCTATATTCACTTGTCATTATAGATAGATAGATAAATAGATAGTGAAATGTTATGTTATACGATGACGAGATGTTTATAATAATGAATATATAATACATATCGCAATAGTGTTGGTATATTAGCTACCACGATTGGATTAATTATATAGTAATATCTTTAGGGAGAGAGAGAGAGAGAGAGAGAGAGAGAGAGAGA
>NC_057693.1:8217159-8222159 GCF_014466175.1 Vespula pensylvanica
AGAGAGAGAGAGAGAGAGAGACAGAGACAGAGAGAGAAAGACAGATAGATAGATGGAGAAGTGTTAGCGCGTAGTAATTCGTTTAATCACTTTGCTACGTTCAAACACCCGTTTCCCGGACTTCTCCGATACATAATTCAATGAATTCTATTGGTGAGAAGGAAACAGAATGAGCTGCTAGATCGTATCCATGTTGGCTCTCGAGGCAGTACTACTTCGTAGAAGGAGAACTGATGCCGAGAGGGTGAGAATACTAACGTCATTATTATTTCGTGCGACTGCATTCAACGAGAAAGACACTACTCTGACACAATTTCTCTTAATTACGACGCTATATATATACATATATATATATACATATATATATATAAATATATATAAATGTGTATACAGAGTTATTGTATATGTACATTCATACGTATACGTACGATAGTCGGGCGCATAAAGATAAGGCTATTCCTGTGAATCGTGTCGTCTATATTTTTTCTTTTCTCCTTTTTCAAAAGAGACATCGTATTCGATTTTCTTCTTTTTTGAAAAGCCGTCACTATGACGACGACGACGATGACGTCGACGACGACGACGACGACGACGTTTTATACGACAGATTGGATGAGCTTGAAAATTATCTATTGACTATTTGACGATTACTCGGGCCTAACATTCTTCACAACATTTTTTTGATTGTTTAATTTTTGTTAAAACAAAGGGAATAAAAAGAGAGTAAGAAAAAAAGCAGAAGAAAAGAAATTACAAGATACTTCAAAAAAAAAAAAAAAAAAAAAAAAAAAAAAAGAAATATGATCCTACGTTTAATGATTAATAGATCTAATATTTCTCAGTTCGAATAATAATTATCAAGCTAATTAAAGCGATTACTTTTTAATTAAGCACAAAAATGAGTCTTTTTAATTAGTAAAGTAGTAGATATTTATCGAAAGATAAAGAGAGAGAAGAAAGAAGGGGAGAAAAAACTGAGAAAGAGAGAGGGAGAGAAAAAGGAAGGGGTGAAAGTGAGGGAGAGCCAAGTATAGCATTTAAAGGAGGCTATCCTCTTTTCCATGTCTATACTACTTCACGCTTGAAAGGATACGCATTATATAAAACTCCGAACATCCCTTCCACATCTTTGCAACTATACTCACTCACCCTCTTACTTCTTTCCTCTCACACTCTCTCTCTCTCTCTCTCTCTCTCTCTCTCTCTCTGTGTATTTTTTTCTCTTTTTCTTTCTTTATTTTTCTTCTTTCTTTTTTCTATTTTTTTTTTTCCTTTTTCTTCCTTGAAAATATGTACGAAGATAAGACGGAGGACGAAGTTCAGATCGTAAATCAGAAAACGGGCCGGTTAGTCATGATGCAGAGCTCCGAGGCTTCGCCTATGAACGTGATTTATGTGGTCAATGTATGTGGTCAATGTGTATGTGTATGTGTATGTACACATATCGTATATGTAATACACGTTACCACGAGTAGGACGTTCTCTCGAGGCCACTTTCGAAATCGCTTTAAAAAGTAGTAAGAAACTGTCTATGCACAAACGATTATGTATTTACAAGAAAATATATGTGTGTGTGTAAATATACGTGATACGATTTTTAATGTCAAAGTTATTTAAAGTATATATGTCGACTGTCTCGCTCTATATATGTATATATGTTTGTATGTGTATAGATAATATATAAGGAAGAGTTATTTAAGGATGGTATCACTCGAAATGTTAAGCTTCTTAGTTTTAAATAATTTGCCAAGAAATAGATATAATAAATATTATATACTCGAAAATATAAATGTACTTTTGTAAAAATATTGTATAATGATATAAAAATGAGTTTTAATAAAAATAAATTATTATAAGATATAAGAGCGACGAAAGTTACAAATATATCATAAGAGACTTTTATAAAACTATTTATAAGCGTCTACCGAAGCTGATTATATTCATAGATTTTATATTTAATAATAATTTAATAAATTTTGTTAAATTAAGAGATCCTCCATATATTTTATTAAAAAACAGGTAAAGTTTTTAAAATCCTAATTTTATTAAATTCCCCTCTAAATCCACTTAATTTTAGACAATTTATATTTCATTAATGCTATCATTCCATTATTTAATTAAAAAACTATTGATTTTGCTATTTTTATTATCTTATGTACGTATATAAATAAGATACTCGATATTTAATGAAAGAACAAAATAATCATTAATAAATAAATTTTTTTGAAAAATCTCACGTCGCATTTTCGAGATAAAAATTTATAATCGTTCATTTCGAAGGTAATTTTTAAAGAGAAAAAAAATATTTTAAGTTATAACCTTTAAT
The DNA here is from genome assembly GCF_014466175.1 of Vespula pensylvanica. Classification (NCBI taxonomy): domain Eukaryota; kingdom Metazoa; phylum Arthropoda; class Insecta; order Hymenoptera; family Vespidae; genus Vespula; species Vespula pensylvanica. The sequence goes on from NC_057693.1 coordinate 8,219,486, forward strand.
TATTATACTTCCGCGTATGAAATTATTTTTGCCTTTTTCGTTTAGATTCCGGATCGTATTGAATCGAATCAAATCGAAGTCGTGTCGCCGATCGAGCGTTCTACATGAAAGGATGACGAGAACGTCGAAGAAAATGAAATTTTGCCGTAGTGAGAGCGCGAGCTTCGAGCGAGCGCGAAAGAAAATCGTAATGGAATTGCATTATCGAACGATTTAAAAGCTCGAAAGAAAGGGCGCTTGCAAGGATATGAAGTAGGCAGAGCGAATCGGATATTCCATATTTTACTCCGTCGAACTGTTCTCGGAAAGTAAGTAAGTACTTAGGTACGGCTATCGATATTCCACCATGAGTGATTTCCATGTTATATTTTCCTCGTGAAGTATTATATTATATCTATGGAGTGTGACAAAAATTTGCAAAAATAAAAAAAAAATAAAAATAAAAAGAAAGATAGATTTGTGAACAATAACTGAATAACTCAAAGAATAATAAAGATTAAAGAAAAAAAGAAAAACCATGCAGCATTAATTTATCATAAATTATCAAAAAGTTAGTTAACAAAATATTCGAAAAACAAATAATATATATAAATATATCTTTTTTTTTCTGTAGAAATGCGAAAACAAAACTTCTTATAATTAGGAAATCGATAAAGAATTTAATTAAGTTTTCTTTTAAAAGGGATATGTCAAATAATTATAAGAAAACGTCGATACTCTTACAAAATAAGCTTGTTCAAATAATCGATACGTGTAATTAGTCGACCGCAAAGATCGATACATCTCTCTCTCCCTTCCTAAATATACGTATATATATAAAATCAATAAATAAAATATAGAAAATAAATGTATTTTAGAAAAGAATACATATATAACATTTTATATAAAACATTATAAAAATCGAGTTAATTCAATATAACGATCCATAGATCTTAGAGAATATGAAATAATAAGAAAATGTCGGTTCTCTTAGAAAATACTTGTTCAAATACTCGGTACATATAATTAGTACTCCGTAATCTTCTCTCTCTCTTTCACACACACACACACACACAGATATAAACATATACACACACGCACACATATGTACACAAGAGAAAGAGAACTTCGAGGGAAGCTCGCGATTTCGCAATTTACTTTCAACTCGTCTCGTTACTCATAAACGCGTAACACGCGATACTCGTTAACGTCTCGGTACGATCGCGATATGAAATCGCCTTACGGAAGCTTGCGAAAGCTCGAGAAAAGCATGACTACGACGTGGAAGGATCTACGTTGCGGAGCTAAGGAGATTAACGAAAATCTTAATCATCCGAGAGACGGCTACGTATTTCCGTCCGCGGTAAGGATTCTTACTCTCTCTCTCTCTCTTTCCCTCTCCCTCTCTGTATTTCTATCTCTCCCTATTTCTCTCTCTTTCTCTCTCTCTCTCTCTCTCTATCTATCTCTCCATTTCTATCTCTCTCTTTCTCATTAACTATCTCGAGGGAACCGCCTCGTGACATCGTCGAAGACGTAAGGCCCGATTACCAGCAAGGATATCCATGGATGAGAAGAGAAGAGAAGCGTCCTTGTCAGGCCGATTGCGAGGAACGCTAATGAAGCACACCATTTACATTTCCTATCCTCCTTCAACTCTTGACTGCCCTCCTTTAAGACGTAGGATGTCTCTAAGAAATTTTCCTCCCAACTTCTGATCAGTTCTAAAACCGAGTGAACTTCTTCGATGACTGTTTGCGGTTTTACAAGTTTAATATAGAGTTAGAGAGAGAGAGATTCGAGAATCCGATAACGTTAGTTGTTAATTTGTTTAAGTGGCTCATTAGAAATTAGAGATCGGTGATAATACGATATATAAAAATATTATACGTGCGTTTGATTCCGGGATAATTAATGGTTTGTAATTATTATATCTATATAATGTGTATATATAGATATATATTCTTTTTGTCTCTTTGTTTTTCTAATAGTTCTTAATTTTTTAATATACTTATGTAATATCATTGGAAATTGTCTTTAATTAAGGAACTTAAAATGTTGAAGATCGTTCGATGTTGTGGTGACATTTAAACATTTTATATAGATTCGATTCGAATGAAAATAATGTTAGAATATTCTAGATTAAATGTTTAGATATCTTTTAAATAATATAGTATTGTATTACGGGCAATAAGTAATGTAGAAATTTTTTGAGATATCGTAACTCGTTCTATAAAATATCATTAAGTGGAATATTTTAAATTGCATCGTTCGCATTCAGTTATATTATATCCCGATATACTTATTTTCCTTATCATACAATTCGAAGAAAACAGATGTTAAAGAAAAATACAATACAAACGATTCTTTTGACCGATGAACCAAAGGTAAGTACTTGAAACGGATCATTGAAGAATCCTGGATGAAATGGTCAAGAAAAATCGATAGCTCGATTACGAGCAGACATCACGTAGCGGGCGAGCTTCTAAAATACCAACGATTCGTTTCCTTCGAACATTCTCGCGGCGATAAAAGTGGACCAGCGGAATGCTCACGTACTATCGCTAAATGAGAACCTTTAACAAAGACAGACTTGTAAAAAAAAGAAAGAAAAAAAGAAAGGAAGAGAAAGAGAGAGAGAGAGAGAAAGAAAGCGAGCAAAAGCTTTTTCCTAGTAATCGTTCATCCACGGTGT